>NC_065536.1:64016458-64318300 GCF_932294415.1 Quercus robur | reverse complement strand
CTTCGGTGTTTCTTCAGTTTTGGGTATGTAGAATGCGGGTAAGTTTGAAGGTGGTGATCCATTCCTAGCTGAGTTACTAGAAATAGACTGAGATGTCAAGAAGTTTGACACTGAGAATTGTGGGATTGTATCGGGGGCAAATGAATTTCCAAATATCACATCTTTGGATGCTCAGTGTATTAATGACAGTGATCTTTGTCACGATATCAAGGCAGGAGCGCTGGGCTTGTTAAATTGTGTGAGCTAATAAATAGGCCTTCATCAGCTGGGCTGAAGGACAAACCTGGGCTTCAATTTGTGCATGGAAAGGCGTGTAAGGAGTTACGGAGGCCCTTCTAGGAGTTGACAAATCAGGCCGAGCCCATCAACAAGCCACAGAAGATGCAAGGGGGTGGATGGACTAGGATATCTAGGGCGGCCTAAGTTGATGAGATATAGGTACCAAATAACACCCAACCGAGGGAAAGGCCAATGCTTGATATCTTAGAAGTACAACCAACAAAATGGCGAGAGGTGAGTCTCAATGAAGCTCCTATACAATCCAATCCATCGATAGTGGTTGCCCTTTAGTCCCACTGTTCAACATGAACTGCATAAGTTGGAATTGCTGTGGGCTTGGGAACCCACGACGAGTTCGAGAGCTTTAGGATTTAGTGAAGGCAAAAGAACCCAACCTGGTTTTTTAGATGGAAACTAGGAAGAAGAAGTTCTACTTGGAACGATTGAGGTGTCGCCTGAAATTTGACAATTTATTTATTGTGCCAAGGAAGAATTTGGGTGGAAGGCTTGCCTTGCTGTGGTCAAATGACATCAACCTTCACATCAGAAAATTTTCACCTCAACATATCGATGCAGTGATAAATTCAGGAATTGATGACACCTGACACTTCATGGGGTTCTATGGAGCACCTAAAGTGGCCAACCGGGAAGATTCTTGGTCAGTCCTTCGCCATCTCTTATCCTAGCTTGATTTGCCATGGGTATGTATTGGTGATTTTAACAAAATTATGAAAGTTGAGGAGCAATCTGGAGGTGCAATCCGGCCAAAGAAGCAAATGCATGATTTTAGGGATTGTTAGGATTTCTGTGGATTTAAGGATTTAGGCTTTTCGGGCTTACCTTTCACATGGTATAACAATCGATTCAATGGTCCTTTGATGTGGGTTCGATTGGACAGAGCTCTAGCAATAGCTAAATAGCTATTGAAGTTCCCATCAGTCTGGTTGCATCATTTGCAAGGTTTGTCCTCTAACCATAAACCTTTGTGGCTTGCTCTAGATGATATCCAAACTCAATTTTATCGACCTCAAAGACCTTTTTGGTTTGAGGCAATGTGGCTCAAGGATAAGCGATGTGAAGGAATGGTCCACTTGGCATGGGATATGTGCTCTAATGGTAATCCAATGGATAAGGTTTTAAGGAAGGTTAGTGATTGCCAAAATCAGCTTAAACTATAGGATAAAAATATTTTTGGCAGTGTTCATATCACTCTGGCTAGGACAAGGAAAGAATTACTGAAGGTAGAGAGTGCATCCATGGCAAGCAGGCATGCTTGTGTAAAAGTGCTGACTGATGAGATTAAACAGCTCATGGATAGGGAGGAATGCATATGGAAGTAGTGCTCTAGAACTGAATGGCTTTGATACGGGGATCAAAACACCAAGTATTTCCACGGTAGAGCCATGGAGAGGAATAAGCAAATTTTTTTTCAGGGCTTGAGAATGAACAAGGGGCTTGGGTGGAAGGGGAAAATCATATTAGAGATTTGCTTACAAGATACTACTCTTCATTGTTCACCACTACAAACCCCATAGATTTGGACCTTGTACTCAATGGTGTGGAATTACAGGTCACGGAAGATATGAACTCTGAATTGCTTAAACCTTTCGTGCTAGCAGAGGTGCTGTCTGCTCTCAAGCAAATGGATGCAAATACAGCCCAAGTCCAGATGGTCTTCCACCATTGTTTTACAAGCAGTTCTGGGAGAAAATTGGAAGGGAAGTTTCTAAAGCAGTCCTTACAGTGCTTAACTCAGGTACCATTCCTGTTTCTCTTAATCATGCTTTCATATCTTTGATTCCAAAAATTCAGAGTCCCAAAAAAGTATATGATTTTAGGCCGATCAACTTAAGTAATGTGTTGTATAAGTTGATAGCAAAGGTCTTGGCAAACCGTTTGAAGCCTTTGCTACCTAACTTGGTGTTAGAAACTTAGAGCGCATTCATGTCTGATCGCCTTATCACAGATAATATTCTTGTAGCACATGAAACACTGCACTACTTAAAGGAACGAAGATGTGGCAAGATGGGATATAAGGCTTTGAAGCTCAATATGAGCAAAGCATATGACTGAGTTGAATAGGTATATTTAGAGAAGATCATGGAAAAGATGGGTTTTAACCATAGATGGATAAATCTTATTGCTGCCTATACCCGTTCAGTTACTTACTCAGTGTTGCTTAATGGTCAACCCCATGGGTCCATTACCCCTACGAGGGGTTTGCGTTAGGGAGACCCATTATCCCCCTACCTAATCCAGTTGGTGACAGAAGGTTTTCGTTCTTTATTTAAGAGGGCGGAGGAGAATGGGGATATAAGGGGAGTTTCTTTGTACCCCGCTGGTTCAAGAGTCTCACACTTACTGTTTGCCGATGACAGTTTAGTTTTTTGTAGAACTACTATCTCTGAATGTGTGAAGATCCAGTCAATCCTATACCAATATGAGAGAGCTTCAGGGCAGTGCATAAATAGGGGGAAGATGAATATTTTCTCTAGTTCGAATATGCATCAGCAGACTCAAGAAGCAGTAACTACTTTCTTGGGTATTCCTACAACCCAAAGATATAAGCAATACTTGGGTTTATCCTCGCTGGTTGGGAGAGCAAAGAAAAAGTCATTCAGCATAATTAAGGAAAGAATATGGAAAAAATTGAAGGGACGGAAAGAGAAGCTGTTATCACAAGCGGGGCGTGAAATTCTGGTCAAGGTAATCATTCAAGCAATCCCCACATACACAATGTCCTGCTTTAAGTTACCAAAAGGGCTGATTAAAGAAATAGAAACTCGTATTAGAAAATTTTGGTGAGCGTATAGAGGTGAGTAAAGGAAGATACACTGGGTTAGTTGGAAGAAAATGTGTTGGGCCAAAGACGAGGGAGGTATGGGGTTTAGAGAGTTGAGTAAGTTCAATGATTCGCTATTGGCCAAGCAATTATGGCGTCTTGAGAAAAATGAAAATTGCCTTTTCCATAAAGTATTCAAGGCTAAGTTTTTCCCTAATTGCTCAATAATGGATTGTGAGTCCTCTAACAAAGGCTCCTATGCTTGGAAAAGCATCATACAAGCAAAACATGTCATTGAAGTGGGAAGGGTGTGGAAAGTTGGGAATGGCCAGTCTATTCAGGTTAGAAGTGATAGATGGCTTCCATAGGTCTCGGGGTCAAGAGTTATATCTCCTATCTCGGGTTTAGGCAATGTTTCAAAGTTATGTGATCCCATAAATCATGACAAGCATGAGTGGAGGGTAGAGTTAATTGACAATAACATTCTGCCTCATGAAGCAAAAATTGTAAAAGGGATACCCTTTAGTGTTTATGAATCACAGGACAAAGAGGTGTGGTTACCTTCAAAACTTGTCGAATACACCACTCGGTCAGCCTATAAGCTACTAGCAAGAAAGGATAGAAATTTGATGCCAAATTGCTCATTAGGGGAAAGGAGTACATAGCTATGGAAGGTGATATGTCATCTGCAGGTTCCTTACAAGGTGAAGCACACGATTTGGAGAGCAGCTGGTAAGGCCTTACTAACTATGCATAACCTGCTACGTAGAGGTGTGGTTAGGTACTCTTGCTGTCCAAATTGTAAATTTGATGGTGAAGAAACTATCCATTCTCTATGGGGCTATCGGAGGCTGTTTGTAATATGGGAAACTGATGATAAGCTCAAGAAGTTATTAAGTAAATGCTTCATTCTCTTTGCGGACTTTTGGGCAGCAGTGTTGATAGGAAGGGATCAAATTGATGTAGACCTTTTAGCAACAATCTTGTGGTTAATATGGGATAGAAGAAATGCTACACGACTAGGCGAAGCTATCATGGAGTACCAACTGATCCAAGCCAAGGCTAAGATTCTACAGTTGGAGTTTAAATCAGCTCAAGTATTGGATAGAAGGGGAAGTTTAGAAAGCTTAAGAGTTGCCAGGTGGATCCCTTCCACAATCCACATCCCTACATCTCAAGGTAAATTTTGATAGGGCCATCTTCTCAGAACAGGGGGCTGCTGGACTAGGAGTTGTGATCCAAGATTGTTGTGGTCGAGTGATAGGAGCAATGGCTGAACGTATCCCAGTTCCCACATGTGCAGAAATTGTTGAAGCCTTAACATGCCGAAGAGCTTTGACATTTGTGAGGGAGCTGAACATTTCTATTGTGGTGTTTGAAGGCGATGCTGAGATAATTATCAGATCGCTGTTGGCCAGGGACGTCTCTCATTCAGAGTATGGCCATGTAATCCAAGATGTTTTGTTTTTTGCTTTTGGTTTTCGGGTCTGTACCTTTACCCAAGTGAAATGCTTAGGCAACTCTGTTGCCCATTTTCTTGCCAAACGAGCTGAGTTAGGCAATGAGCTATAGGTCTGGTTTGAGTCCACTCTTGATGATACAACTCCTCTAGTTGTTCGAGATGCTTTATAATTTTTTTCATCAATGAATAATACAAGGGCCTCTCGGTCTGGATTCTCAAAAAAAAAAAAAAAATCATCATCCATCAAAGGAAAAATCTTGTAACCATAGAAAACATTTGTGGTAAGGCTTGGCTTGGGAGCGAGGCTTTGACATACCATTAAAGATACATGGCGTTACTTATATTGGAAAGCTAAGGGCCAGTTTGGTAGCAATATTGGGGTTTTAGTTTTCAAAACAATGTGAAAACTGCAATCTAAAAAGTATAGTAAAACCATATGTTTTGAGCACTCATAATGCAAAATAAAAAGTTTTTGGTACCATGTTTCTATTACATTTATATCTATATTTAATGTTGCTACACTCACGTTGAGCCACATCATAACCCACATCATTATTTTTTGTTTTCAATTTTTCTTATATATTTTTTAAAACATTTTCTCATTAAAGGTGACTTAAAAACTCCATTATTTAAAAATTAAAATATATTTTAACATTATTTTTATTATTAATTTTCCAAAACTCTCCCTCTCTTTTACCTCTTCATCTTCCACTACTTTCTATCTTAATATCATTTTTTCTCTACCTTCTTATCTTCCTTTATTTTGACTCTTCTTATTCTCAACATCTTACCATAAATTTGACATTTTCTTTTTCATTCTATGCATAGTTTTCTCACACGAAAGAGGTTACTTCTCTCTCTCTCTCTCTCTCTCTCTCTCTCTCTCTCTCTCTCTCTCTCAATTTGTTTTTCATTTTTTGTCTGATTTTTTTTTTTTTATAAATTTTTATTGCATCTATTCTTTAGGTTGATGAATTTTTGTGTTAATTAGAATTCTACTTTGGGTTGATGCAATTTAGTTTTGTGTTTTAAGTTGTTATCTATTATATTCTCTTTGTTTAAATATTACCCTACTGCATTATACATATAATATATAATAATATAATGTTATTATATTATATAAAATGACTTGGATAATTTGATGTTTATTGCTATATATTTTATTTTTACTCTTTTTTCCTCTCATCTTATTTTATTCAACATTTAAATCCAATCACATCCTCCATACGATTAAATTATGCAGCACAAATCAAGAAAATGGCTAGACACAAACTTGCCTTCCTTTACCATACATTGGGGGAATCAAAATATTTGTGTGATAAACGATCATATAGTTTATAATTTAGATAGCACCCTTTGAATGTGTCTAGGCCCATAGATTGAGCAATTTGTAGACTTAAAAGGCTATTGAGAATGAACTTTTTGAATCAAGTCTATCTAAAAAAAAATGAACTACTAAATATCATTTAGATAAAAACTTTTATCATATATACATTAATATATTTTTTGCCACAAAGTTAAATCACTTAAACTTAATAATTTTATATTATGTGTTAGCATCATCTCTGCTTCTTCTTCTTCTTCTTCTCAAAAATATTATGTATCATCTTTAAAGGATGCCAACAATATTGATCTTATGGGAAAAGTTACATAAATATTGAGAAAAAAAATTATATTACAATCTACTAAAAATGTTTTTTAAATATTTAAACATTTCTATTTTTCATATTGCTGAGGTGTTTTACAAGGAAAAAATTGCCAAACAGACTATTCCTGGGAAAAAATTAGGCGCGTGGCACATGTTCAAAGTTATTTAGTAAGTTAGACTGTTTTTGAAAGTCGAGTTTGGCAAACTCGACTTTGGGCTAGAAAACAGACACTATAGTGGCGTTTTTTTAGTGGCTATAGCAGCGTTTATAGAAAACGCCACTATAGGGAACCTATAGTGGCGTTTTTGACAAACACCACTAAAAAAAACACCACTATTGGGTCTGTATTCCAGCCCAAAGTCGAGTTTGCCAAACTCGACTTTCAAAAACAGTCTAACTAATTAAATAAGTTTGAACGCGTGCTGTCCGGCTAAAATTTTTCAGAATTTTCACTGTTTGGCAAATTTTGCCTGTTTTACAACTACCACATGTGTTAACTTAAATCTTAATATTCTTAAGTTGTTTCAACCAAAAAAAGAAAAAGAGGTTGTCACAAAAGAGGAGTTCATGTAAAGTTTTTTGCAAAATGAAATATTTGTTTTGTAAGGCCACCAAATGATAATTTGCAAATGATGGAACCACTCACAATAATATTGGCATAGTTATATAGTTCCAGCTAAAACAATCGTATATACTTTTAGTCTTCAAAAAACACACATCTACTAGTAATACCTAAAAGTTAAAGCGTAGTATTTATTGTTACTGCACTTCTATTATGCCACATTAGCACAGCATTTCCATTTACCTCGATTAATTCAATCCATTTCAGTCTACTTTGATCAATTTCAGTCCAATTTGGTCCATTTTAGTCCACTCGGTCCATTTCATTTCGCTTTGGTCCATTTGCTCCATTTCAGTCTATTCATTCCATTTGGTCCATTTCAGTCCACTTCAATCCATTTCAGTTTACTTCAATCCACTTTGGTGATGCTTTGGGAGAAGAGGTTTGCAAAAAAAAAAATAGTAGTTGCTTCATTGGCAATTATGTTACATTCTCAGCATAATGTTAGTAAGTTTTTGATAAAATTACATTTTTTTTTAAATATTATTATAGTTTTGTATTTTTTTTCCTAAAATTATACATACTTCATCTTTAGGTCATTTAAGACGTATAGATGCTGAACTATTTATAATAAAAAAAAAAAAAAATACTAGAAACATTATTCTACCACACATTACATTATTTACAAAATATTTTGTTTTATATAATAATTGAATGTAAAATACATTATATTTCCTCTAAAAAAACTTTAAAAAAAAACTCACCAAATTTTAAAAACTTTTAAATAATAAATATACATACTTTAATTTAGAAAATCTTCTTTGTGTTCATAACAAATTGACCCACCCATAGTGGGTTATCTATACTATTAATAACAGAATTCCTCGTTTAAGTTTCATTATTTTGCATACTAAAATATCATCACACAAATTCCTGAACTCTCTAAAATAACTCTATTTTTTAGTTAAATAATTTTAAATTTAAAAACACAAACTGATTAAAAGAATAATTTACTATTTTTTAAATTTTTTTTTAAAAGTTCCTAAGTTTTTTAAATTCAAAATTTCAAACTCTTATCAACTTGACATAAAGAGAGATCCTAAAAATTATGACAATATTTTATCTCACTTTTAAACATTATTAAAATACTCACAATTATTTTATATATATTTTTAGACTGATAAAAAAAAAACTATAAATAAATAAATAAACCCTGAGTTAAACTTGTCTCAGTACCAAAAAAAATACAAAAAAATACAAAACAAAACAAAAACAGAAAAAACCAAAGTGGAAGAGAGTCAGAGTCTCGCAGAGACAAGACAGAGATCAGCAAAGCCAAAGGAAAAGGCAAAGCCATGTCGTTCCTCAAAGGAGATTTGCTTACTCGTACCAGAAAGCTCGTCAAGGGCTTGGCCAAGTCCGAGCCTATCTGGCTCAAAGCCATGGAACAGTTTTGTCTCTCTCTCACTCTCTCTATTGCATTTAATAACTTATTTGTTCTTACCTTTATCTGGGTTTGCTCAAATTTTAGTTTTTTATATACGTGCTGTTTGTAATCCCATTTCGCTTCTGGGTATTACTTAATCATCATTATTTTGTTGAAAAATGAGGTGGGGTTGAAGAGAATAGGCTTGGTTTGTTATGGTCTCAATTCTGCTTGATTCTAATTTCAAATTTTGCAACTTCTAAATTTATTTGTTTAGTCTTTCCATTATTACTTTGGTTTTGGGATTTTTTTTTAGTTGAATTACTTGTTGAATTAGTTAAGAACAAATGGGGTGAATACTAATTAACTTAACTAGTAAAGTCCCTTATCCTCAAATAAGAGACCGGGTTCGAATTTGCCTATACCAAAAATCAATGGATGTCTTAGCTTGATGATAAAAAGCAATTATTGTGGAGCTAACAATATAAGTTAAAATTCTATCATATCTATCCACCAAAAAAAAAAAAAAAAAACAAAAAAACAAAAACAAAAACAAAAAAGGTTTTTGAATTTGGTTCACTGCAAAAGAAATATAGTTGTGAATAAAGTATGTCAAAAGTGTGAACTTTTCTTTAAACGAATACATTCAATTCTAGTATTCTTAATCTATTATTATCAAAATTATGATTTTGATACCTGTGATGCCCACATTAAGAATTTTTTTAAGCTCTTATTCATAAATCTTAATACTTTGAATATGTTGCCCTTGCACCAATGAGCTCTAGGTCCAATGGCACCTCCTTCACTTGTAAGAGGAAGGTGGAGAGTGAGATCATAGGTTCAAGACCAATTGGGTGCTTGTGTAACTTACTGATAAAAATAGTATTTTGATTATGTTGCTAACTTATGTGCAGTGCACCACCTGCAACATTTCCTCATGCTGATGGGAAAGTTAAGCGGATCAGTCTCCCAGAGGACGTTTATATAAAAAAGTTCTTTCAGAAACATCCGGACTCAAAACATGAAGATGCCTCAAGTACTGCCTTGCTTCTATATGTCTAGTTTTCCTTTGCAGTCTATCTATTTTTTCGGTTCGTTCATTATGACATGCTTGTAACATACCAATTTTGTTATAAATTTGGTTTTCTTATGGTGCTAGCAGTATGTTATTGAAGACAATTGATGGCCCAAACTTTTAAATGTGAACAACAACAACAACAAAAAAAGGAACAAAACGTTCTGAGTTTGTTCTGCACATTAGTTCTATTTGTTGGCAACCTTGAATGTTTGCTAACATTTTAATACTGGATGAACTGGGTATCTGTGTGATTGAAATGTATCCTGCATGTTGCTGACCTTACTTTTCTTTGCTGTCCAGAGGTTTGTGATTACATGCATGCACAAGTTATATTCTTGATTTGAAAACACATAAAAGTGGACTAGTTGCTTTATTTTGAAAGATGGAAATTCTTTTGAATTCAGTGTTGACTCACAGTTTTGATGAAGAACTGTTCATTGCTTTTATTCCTGCTTTGGATGCATAATTGATTATGATCTGAAATGGAACAGAAGATAGTTATTAAGATAAAGAGAAAATATTTCTCAGAATGGGGACTGTTGATCTTGATTTTTATGGGTTAAATTGACCATACTGTGACTACTTTTAAGTTGGTAAGCAATTAATCAGCTACTTACTATACTTAGGTCAAAAAGTTAATTTTGGTTATGCTCATGCTCTTGGATGATGTTCCAGTTTCCTTTCTTTGTGTTAGGAATTTACCCTAATTCTTAGAACTTGTGAGATGCCAAAAATAGAGAAAGAAATTACGCAAAAGAAACAATAACACACGTCACATAATTTACGTGGTTCAACAATGTGCTTATGTCCACAGAGTTGCAACAATTTCACTATTATCAAATCAATTAGAATATCATCTCAAGTTTATGCCTAACTTGAGATCCACACTAAATACAATTATATATATGTCTAGGAATTTATGTGAGCTCACATGAGATCTTCACTCACTTGAAAACAACAACTTTCCTTGGTTGCAACACCCAAAAAACCTCTCCCTAGAGAAAACCCCAATTTATATTCCCTTGTGTATGTCTCATGGCTAAAGAAAATCTCCTTGTTTTCTTTACTCACACAATTTTTCTTTCTTCACTGTGCTCGTTGCATCACACACTTGGCTGCTCACTCTATGTGGCACCCCTCTTCTTTTTCTTTTTTTGGCTACCAGCTCTCTATGGCTTTCAGCAGCAAGCACACATCACAAAAAATACAAGACTCTCTTTTATATGGATAAGTTAATAACCCTAGCTGCCTAGTACTTCTCCAGGAAAATAAGAACTCCAAATCAAAAAAGGAATAGGTCATGTGGCTCACTTGGCCACTTCAAAAATATTTTGGCATTTAATCCAGTGTGGGCTGGAACTTTTGGTGCTAAGCACCCAACACTTTGCTTACTGCAGCATTGATGGTTATGGAATAATTCTTTTTTACAAGCTGCAAGTGACTCATTATTTGTATTGTTTTCTTTCTAACCATTTTTGTTAGTTCCTTTCATATTAAATTTCCGACTGAATCTTAATAATAAGTGGGCCGATTTCCTGTATTAACGTACTGAATATCAAGTAATTTGCATAAAGGCCATGTTTTCAAGTCTTCAACCTTTTAGTTCTACGATTATCTTAAGATTTGGGGTCTTTTCATGATCTCTATTGCAACATTGAAATTGGTTTCTGGACTCATGAATTGTAAGCTAAACATTAAGTCACTTAGGCTTTGTGTTTCTACAGGATCTGTAGTTTTGATCCCCCTCCAGCTCGTTTATTTGGTTTGCGGGTGCTTGATCTAAAGGAGCAGGGAGTTAGTGAGGAAGAAGCAATGGCTGTAGCTGATGTATGTATTCCTGACTCATAATTTCAGAAAAAACAGCTGCAATTTGTTCATCCTCTGTTTCTATTCCCCCTCCCACACCCCAGGGGGAAGAAATTTGTAATTGCTGTTGTTTCTTGGTGTCTAGATGGAATATCGAGCAGAGAAAAAAGTAAAGAAAAAGGCATATTCTCGCTTGAAGCAGATTGCACGTCTTCAAGGGAAGAAACCTCCTCCTAACCCATATCCTAGTGCTATCAAAGAGATTCAAGCTGAGGAGAGGAAGTACGTTCGTGACCGTTTCTTCAATCCCAAAATACTTGAAATTGTGCAGAAGTTGAAAGAGGAGAAGGCTGCAGAGGCACAAGACAGATTCAGGGGGGGTGGCTGGTAACCCTATAATGGCAATAGAGCACAAACATAGTGTTGTCTTTTGTTTCTGGATCCTTAGTTCTGATAATAGTTAGGGCCAATAAACCACTAGGGTTCATTGGCTTTGATAGTTAGGTCCAATGTGAGCTCAATTAGCAGGCCAAGCACTTTAGGAAGGATTTTTTTTTTCCTTTTTTATATGTTAATATTCTCAAGAATCCTGTTTGTTTTTGGGTTAACAAAAACTATAGATTCTGTTATTGATTGATCATTGAAGTTTTGAGAAAATATGTAATAAAATTATGTTTTGGGCTTCCATACTTATTAGTGGTCATTCCTGAGAAGCATCATTCCAGAGACTGAGCTATAACCCTCTAAAAGAAACACTTCTACTTTTTTCCCTCTTAACTTCATTCTCAAGGTCGAGGCCTCAACATTTTGCATGAGTCGGTGGATTTAGTAGAATTTCAGTATTTCTTTTTAACATGTGGTTAATGATTTTCCCAATCTTTTATTGACAATTTATAGATCATTTGAGAGTTTCGACCTAGCTCATGGTCAGCTTCCTCTGTAGTAGTAATTATCATATTCGCCCACTCACAGTCTATGGACTCCACGGGTGTGCACAAGATACCACCTCCCTCTGCAGATAACCATTAAGTTTGGTGCGGTACTGCTAGTTACACCTAGTTGGGCTCAAGGTATGTATCCGATTTGGCTTTTTAGTATTTCTTTTCATATTTTTTTCTCACCATATCACCAATGCCAATGCATATCCATGAGCTTATGAGGAAAAATTCCTATTGAAGGTTGGAATTATGATATAATCTTGAAATCTGTGGGTTTTGTTGCCAGTCATCTTCATTTTAGACCTGTTACATGCTGAATGCCAACATTAGTAGGTGAATAGCATTTCTAGTCTTACACCCCAACAATAGACAAACAGGTGCATTTGGTTTTCCAAAAATCAATGAATGCAATTGTGCTGGGTCTAATTGAATGAAATTAGCTCACTGGCTATCTTTAGTAATCCTGTACAAAGAGCAAGAGCAAGAGCTATGGAGATCATGGACATGCATGTAGGGCTAATGGTTGTTAGGTTGGTGGTGCATCATTTTGCATTGTGTTTGCTAAATGCCAGGTACATAGCAGAATTTATCAAAATGGTTTGTTTTGCTGCTTCAAATGTTCCATAATCTAAGTCTGCTGTCCATAAACCTGAAAGGTGGTAAATGTTTGTGAGAGTGGCATGTAGTGAGTTGTGTGTTCCAATTAGCTCAATGCCTCAACTGGTAAAGTCTCTTACCATTGAATAAGAGACTTGAGTTCTGTCTCTTTCAATGCCATTCAAGTTTCATTTGTCTTTTGACCCCACAATTCATACATCACCAGATCACCCAATCCCATGAGCTTCTCCATCATCCACCAAGGAAGCATCATCAGTAGCAGCAGCTTCAACAATAATGAAAACCTTTTAAGGCCTTCACAAATATCTCATTCAACCACCCAAAAAATAACTGACCCAACCACCTTACTCCCCAACCACCTAAATGGCTTTCAGCCAAACCGAACATGCTCATTCTTTATGTCTCACTCTAATCCCAGAAACAATGTTCTCTATCTCACTCACTACTCTACAAAACCACACACCAAAAGAGAATGAAACAGACCACTATTCGACCATTGAGCCCAACTCAAAATATCATTTTCTTCTTTTTTTATCGTCATCACCATCATCATCTAGAGGGTTGGTGTTTGGCTTGGGTCCTGGAAACACATGGGACATGCAGAAATAAGTTCACTGGTTGTGGAAAAGTTTCCTCAGTGATGAGGAAATGTGGTGGTACACGGGGTACTATGGAAAGTCTAATGGAAACCTGGGTTTGGATTCGATAGGCTTAGCAGTTTCAAGCAATGGGATTCGTTGGGAGAGAGGTTGAGAAGCTGTTAACTGAAATCAAGTAGTGAAGCAGGTTTGGTGATGAATTTTAGAAAGGATTAGTGGGCATTTGATACTGAGAAAATTAGGCCCTGTGAGGTGGTGGTCAAGTCTAGTACAAAGGTTAGAGTTGTACTACACTGGATGTAGTTATGAGAAGGTTTGCATTGATGTGTTTAATGGTGAAGGTGAGCATCATAGTGGAGCTTTGTTGATATATGGCCCGAGAGAGAATGGGACTCCTCATTTATTGCAGCCCCACAAGTTGTGTTTCATGGCAGTAGTGATCTT
The DNA here is from genome assembly GCF_932294415.1 of Quercus robur. NCBI lineage: Eukaryota > Viridiplantae > Streptophyta > Magnoliopsida > Fagales > Fagaceae > Quercus > Quercus robur. The sequence continues at coordinate 64,304,657 of NC_065536.1, read as the reverse complement.
AGATTGTATTAGTATTACCATTCATTTGATTTGGAAAATGGGGAATTTGGTATTGGAATTGCAAGGTCCAGGGATGGGATTGAGTATTAATATATTAGAACAAAAAACATTTAATCAACTAAAAGAAGAAAAAAAAATGAACTACAAGTTCAATAAAAAAAAAAAAAAATTAAATCAAGAATGAGTCTTCTCCTTATAGTATCAGTTTCCTTTTGAAACAATTGAAATAGAAGATTCTTCAGTATTAGTAACCCCAAATGAGACAAAAATAAGTGAGACGAAATCAGATAATGAAATAAATAAATTGATATTAGATGCACAATATCAAGATTTTAGAAGTAATAAAAAAATATAAAAAATCTAATAAAAATAAAATTGTAAAAGAAGAAAAAGAAATTGTATTAGAAATAAAAATGGAAGAAAAAAATTTTAGAATCAGACACAAAACTCATCATCCAGTATTAGACAAAGATCTTCTTCCCCTCTAAGAGAAGAAAAACAAAAAGAAATCCCTCCACTGATCAAACCCAAATTAGCAAAACTCTTCACTTTTCATCCAGAATATGCTCATATGAAAATTGCCAAACAATTAGCCGCAAAATTGTTTCCTCTAGGATTCCACTTTTTTCCTGACAATCCAAAAAAGACCCAAGAATTTTATGAGTTTGTCCTAGTCGACACCAGATCAATCCCCCTTTCCCACACTCCATGCAAGTATAAGGAAAATCGAATTGCTTATTCAAAATGCTGAATCAAAATTATTCAAGTTCTCCATTATTTAGTATAAGCTTTGCAAAAGTATCAATCATTTTTTTGATGGGGAGAAGTATTATTGAATTTTTTACTTTTTCTAGTCTTAGGGTCTGTTTAGATAGAACTTATTTTACTGAAACTGAAAATTAAAAACTGAAAACACTGTAATAAAATAATTTTTAAATGTGTGAACAGTGCCGTAAGATCCATTTTTAATGAAAAAATTGATAAAAAAATGAAATTTGTGGGTCCGTAAATAGTGCACGGATGCACTGTTCATGGAAGACTGGTCAAAAGTTGCGGTTACTGTTTATGTACAGTGCATGAACAGTAACCGCTTGTTGAGGGAAAACACATGCCAAAAAAAAAAAAAAAACGCATGAAACTAAACGCAGCAAAACGCAACGCGAATTCAAACATTACCTTAGTATCAAAAATTATTTAAGACTTTTCACTGGATCAATATTGGATGTATTAGAAATTATCCTCTGACAGTCATTGTGTGACATCTATCACTATACAGAGATTCTGTCACTGTTCAAGCAGATAATCCGTCAGAGATTCTAGAATTATTACTGACAGTTACTATGTAGCTATGTTCACTATTGGGCAAAATTGTTTACTTTCACTGTTCACTGTATTATTACGAAATTATTGTTGTTCTTTTGGTTTTTTCACTTTTGTATGCTTATATATATATATATATGACATTTGTATGAGTTAGAATAAGCAGAATATTGGCATAAGCCTTAGGCACATTAGAAGAAACAATATCAGTCTCTTTCCCTCTCTCAGACCCTTATCAGTCCCCAAAATCCCTTCATTGTATAAGAAAAAATAAACCATGTATCAGAAAAATTATTCTTGTATTATTTTGAAGCAATTTGAATAAGCATCAGTGTTTGAAGTATTATTCAAGTAAATTTTTAAATCTTTCAAAATGGATTTCCATTATCAGTTTATACATTTTATACTGATATTATGTTCTTGCAGCATGTTTCTTTCTTAGTATCCATCCACATTATTCTCTTATTTCACTCACTCATATTGCTTCTATATCCGCACTGAACAGTGAACATACTTTAAGTACAAATCCTATGATACCTCTAATATTTTTAGGAGTATGATATACATATATAATCCTAGCCATCCATTGGGATCATCAGTTTTCCTTTTTATTTATATATTTGACATTATACATTTGAAAAATAAATGATCAGATTATTGTAGGTATCATGCCCCAAATAATCATAGATGTGCCATAAGCAAAAACAATACCATTGTAGGATTGAGTTATTCGGCAATTTATCTTTATAAAGCTAAATAAGCCAAGAAAATAAGCTATCCCAAACTGGTTTGATTTTGGAATTAATTTATCAATGACGGGAATTTATGAAATGTAAAAAAGAATAACTTTAATTCTCTATAATCTAGTCTAATGGTATATATAATAGTAAAAATACAAGAATTAGATTTTTCTTTGACTTTCTTTTTAATTACCACCTGAAGTTTTGAACACATGTCCAGTATATTAATTTTCAAAAGCATTAAATTATGTTAAACTAGTGTATAACTCATACATATATACGGTAAAATAAAAAAAATTACAATTACGTGGGTTCCAGCTAACTTAACTGGTAAAATCTCTGATGATTGAATAAAAGATTTGGGGTTCAATCTCTACCTACACCAAAAACTGATTGGTATCTTGGTCTGACAATAAAGAACTATCATCAGGAACGAACTCCATAAGTTGAAACTCTCACTTGAAAAAAAAAATTACACATATGTATAGATTCAAAGTATACTCTCTTTTTTATTTTTTTATTTTTTTATTTTAATCTCTTTTGAATATACACATGAGTTTACTCTTTCTTTTTTTTCTTTTTTTGTTTATTGAGTTTTTGATGATTTATTTATATTAGATCCTTCGTCTTTTGCACCTCATTAACTCACTTAGAACAAAAAAATTAAAATTAAAAAAAAAAATCTTAAATTGGACACATGACGTAAAATTAAACAACAATTGGAATCTAATTATAAGTCTATATATATATATATATATATATATATAGATTATTACATAATTGAAATCAATTAGAACCCGTCTATCATGTGTTATATCTATTAGACTAAAGCAACATATATAATATGACTATATTTTTTATCATTAAATTACTTTAGCCTTCATGAGTTCCATTAGACTAAAGCAACCTATTTATTTTTTATAAATTTTTTATTTTAATTTTTTACACACCATATGTCATTATTCATATGGATCAATTAAGACAACAAATTCATACTATTATTGGGAACTGTTAAATTATATTTTTAAAGTGCAGAACCAATAATATATTTGTAATGTGGTGCATGTATTAAATTTAAGTTTTCTAAGTGATAAATGAAAATGTAGAAGATGTGTGTTACTAAAATATAAAGTATTCTTACGACTTTCATATTTGTTGTCTCACATCAATTTTTGAAATGTGTATCTTCAGAGTAGCATTTTAATTTTATTTTCAGGATTATAAAGAGTTTTTTTTTTTTTTTAATTTAAGAATTTGTAAATTGTTACATACTAGTTAGAACTATTTAGAACTCATCTATTACAAAGTTCTATTAAACTATATAGCAGATAGTGTTCATTAAAAAAAGTCTATTTAAATTATGTATCGTTTTCTTTCAAATAAGTTTTTTTTTTATATAAAAATAACTTTTGTACAGATTATGTTAGATCTTTTTGTACAGATTCTTTTGTTTGACTTTATTTATTAATTGATTCATTGTATATATTTTTCAACAAACCATTTTCTTATACGCCACAAGTTAGCAACTAATTTTACAATTAATATACCAATATTTTATACTTTTGAATGCCCCCCTTAAGTCACATATTTTGTAATGCCGGAATTCTGTCTTTTTCAATGATTTTAGTAAATTATTGTTAAGGTACAAATTTTCGGGCCCAAATTTCATTAGCCCACTTACTAAAAAATATCCACACAAGCCCATATGCTATTTTAAGTCCACATAAATATTCCCCATATATTACTCAAATATTCTCTATGTTATTGGACTCTCATAAATATTCCCTATATAAGCCCCATAAATTACATTAGGCCCTCCCACAAATACTACCCATTATATCCTATATATTATTAAACTTGGGCTTTCCACAAAAATATTTATCACATTACTACCAAATTAGGCCACAAAATTATACTATCTCCACAAAAAAGCCCAAAATCATTTACCTTGTGGGAAAAATCCAAAAAACCCAACAAAACTCTCTTATAAAACTCGTTGCTACACGGTACCTCTAGAAGCCTATTACTACACGGCACCTCTAAAGCCCATTGCTACACGGCACTTCTTAAAAGCCCGTTGCTACACGGCACCTCTAAATCCTGTTGCTACACGGCACCTCTAAAACCCGTTGTTACACAACACCTCTTAAAAGCCCGTTGCTACACGGCACCTCTAAAGCCCGCTGCTACACAACACCTCTAAAACCCGTTGCTACAAGGCAATATTTTTACAAAATCTTACCAAGCCCAAATTCTATTTTGGCACTTATTTTATAAAGCCCAAATGCTATTTTGGTACCTATTTTACAAAGCCCAAATATTATTTTTGGCAACTACTCATGAAGCCCAATAATACTTTGACACCTATTTTACAAAACCCAATATTATTTTGGCAATTACATATAAAGCCCAATACTTTTTTGGCACATGTTTACAAAGCCCAAGTATTATTTTTGGCAACCACTCATAAAGCCCAATAATACTTTGGCACCTATTTACAAAAGCTCAAATATTATTTTGGCAAAAACAATTACATTATGCTTAAAAGCCCAAAACTATTTCTTGGCGAAAACATATCTTCATATACTAAAGTCTCTAATCCATGGGAAATATAAATTACTCATCTCTCAAAAATATTTCTTTTACAAAATTTATGAGAACTATGCTTATTTTTTCCATAATCAACTAACTATAAAAGCCTATGTATATCACCCATGGCAAAACTATTCATCTTGTAAGGATGGACAAGCCCAAAGAAGCTCAACTACAAGGCCCAGTTGAGCCAGCCCAGCTCACATGAAAATCCCAGCAGCTGAAGCTACGTGAGCTGTCCAGTCAAGTTTCAGTACAACCTAACAGCTGGAGCCCATCACCATCAGTTTCAGCTTGTCCAGTCAGATCAGAAAAGGACACCTGTCCAGCTGGGGTTAAACCCTTCCTTACTAAGTTCATTTCCATCAATTCTCACGTGATATAAAGCTGGGATGACATAATATAAATCTAGGAAAGCTTCAGCCAGCTGTCTTCCCTTTCTTCTCCAACCCATTCAGTTGACCATGAAAGCTTCTGGAACAACTTGAAATCAGCTCATTATTTTGCCAAAAACGTGCACTTTCTAGTTTATGGACCAAGCACATAAATCCAAATAGGGAAACTTAGGGAAATGTGGTTTGTAGGATGCCAAAAGGATCTCCAGTAGAGTTCCCAGCAAAGGGCTCCAAGGTTGACACCTGGCTTGGGGTGATGCAACCTATCCTAGGGAGCTCTAATTCTAGCAGCAGCAAAACCAAATTCATTAGCCTAATTCATGCTTTAATCCCATCAGCTGAGGCCAATCAGCATTTAATACCAAGTCAGAATCCCAGCTGTTATTGCCCAAAACAACAAGAAAATTCTAAAAGCTGAGCTTACCACTCTTGGTCAAAATCCTAAAAATGATTCTTTAAGAATTTTCTGAAGATTGATGAAGATTTAGCAGAGATTATTTGCTAATTATCCCCTCAAACTCAACTATAAATGGAACTTTCCATTAACACTTCAATACACACTAAGAGATACACTAACAGAAAAGAGTTCTTCCTTAACTTCTCTGTTTAGCCTTCTCTAAGCTCTGGCAAAGTTCTGAGTCACTGAGTTCTTAGCTTCAAGCTTAGAAATTAAGTTCTCCAGCTCTTAGCTCATAAATACTCCTCATACATCTACCTATAAACACTCATCTATCCCCAGCAGAAAGCACCAACAGCTTTACTATACACTTTCACTCACTACTCATACTACTCAAAATGACCTTCACTACTCACTATATATACTATACCCACAAGCATGCCCTGGCATCATAATAATCTTGCTGCGCTAGATGGAATCTCTCTCTCTCCCTTCATCTTACACTAAGTTTCTTCATTATTTGTTATCATAGAACCTATGACATTTGTTTATTCATTTACTATTGAAGGTTATGATGTAACTGTTACTATAGAGTTTTCTCTCATATTTTTGTATTAAAAGACTCTTCTCTAGAGTCCACGAATGATGAGTTTGAAGATGTAAATACTTTTCTTAATCTGTGAATACCTAACGACTGAAGATTCTGCTCTGTTTCATTTTATCGCTAGAATACTTTACCGCTGGGATACTTTACTACTGAAATATTTTACTGCTAGGTTATTTCTTTATAACAGTATGCTTTTTATTGTGCTGTCATGTCTACTGTAGAAAGTGTTTTTGGGCCACCTCATAACCTTGTCAGTCCCATCCTAGGCCCAAGGTATAAAAAGAGGGCGAACTCTTCAAAAACTTCACCGATAGCCTTTGGGCCGTGCTTCAAGCCCATTGTCGAGTTTCGGTTTTGGCCCCCAACCCAACATAAATCTCATTTGTCAGAAGGAAAACTTTTCCACCCCTTGACAATTATATGTAGGTCAAATAAATAGGTAATGTTTATAGCGCCTGATTAACGAGTGTCCTTAGAACATTTGTTAATGTATCATTTTTAAAAAAAAATTTATATCACTTTAAATATATATATATATATATATATATTTATAAAGCTGTCAAAAATTTATTACTTTTTTTGTAATAAAAATTTTAAAAAGAAAAATATTTCATAAACCAATGACTTTAGGGCAACCATTAATTTTTCCCATTTTTATAGTGCGACAGCAGTGGGTATATTTGACTCCTTTATACTAAAGAATCTAATTTTGATTCTATGTATAACTAATTAGAAATAGAATTTGAATAATATTTAAAAGATTTTTCATATGCTTCCCCCATATAATTAGGAGTACTAGAGCAAAGTAAGGTTGGATCCATGTATAGTATGTTCGGAATTTTTGGGATTAAAATTTTTTTTTTCTATTGTTTGATAGATTTGTAACTACTGTTGACAAACGGACCTCTAAGTCTCAAACTCTAACATACCAAAATGATAAACCAAAAAAAAAAAAAAAATATATATATATATATATATAGAGAGAGAGAGAGAGAGAGAGAGAGAGAGAGAGAATTCAATTGCAAATAATGTACGGCCAAATGCCAGAGACTGTTTTCAAGACAGTTATCCTATATATTGTCCTTGAAAATTGTCTTTTTCGTGGAAGAAGCTAAATGAAAACGTTGTTCTAAAAGCATAATAATTAATATTAACTAGTTGGAAACCCATGCAACGCACGGAAACTTACCTATTTATAATGGACTAAAATAATTTTATAAAATTTTAAATTGATTATGAAACTATACTATTGCGTGAATTGCTCATATCTTTTTTATTTACATTTTGATGAATAAGCCAAATTTAGATATTGAAAAAAAAAATAACTAAAAAGTTCTAATGTTAAAACGTTCGAAAGGGGGAAAAAATCAGAAAATTTACTGGCACTGCCTAGAAATTATTGAAACAAAACAAAATATATATGACTACCAAATAGAGAAATATGAGAGAAAGATAGGTTACCTTCAAGAGAATAATTCATAGTTATAACAGTTGAAATTTGCTAAACTGTTTCAAATATTGCAAAAAATTGAACCCAAAAATTTAGATGGTCAAACTTTCAAAAGACAATAAAATTAAAAATCAAAACATTCAGAACCTACAAATTATAAAAACAAAACAAAAAAAAAAGTCATTATTGCGAGACAATTTCAGTAAGAATGGAACGCTTTTCTAAGTTTTTTACTCCATACAAAACAAAAGCAAAAAAAACTAATTCACAAAAAAGAGAAAAAGCAATAGCAAGCATACCAAAGAAATTGAAACTTAGGGTTTTCTCTCTTAGTGGAGACAGACAGAGGAGATTGGTTTAGGGTTTATATATATATATATATATATATATATATATATAAAAGAGACTCCTGTTAGGACTCTCTCACTATTTAGTTTTAAAAATTAAATTTTTTTTAAATTAAAATAATGATGTAGAAAATGGTGAGAATTTCAAAAATTTCGGTTTTATATATATATATATATATATATAGATATAAGCTAGCCCAGGCTGTGTCTTCATATTTATAATTCTCAAAACACTGTATTATTGTAGCCTCGTGGGAAATAGTAAGATGCAGATGCTAGCTACTGAAATCTTGTACGTGGTATTAGACAATTAGTTCCACCATGCAGCCATTTCTAGATCACCATTGTGCTCCAATTTTTATTTATTATTTTTATGCTTCAAGTTTGGCACGTTGAAAGGTCTCCAATTTGACTTGCAGATTGGAGGTACTTCCCCAAGCTGTCTTTTTTGTTTTTTATGAACCTTCCCCAAGCTGTCAAAATCTAGTAAAATGGCCAATAAAATATAGTAGGAAGAGTAATGATTGATTGCATATACTATATTTTTAATAATTTTTTAATATAATTTTTAATTAACTTAATTGATAAAATTATTTATTATTAAATAAAAAATCTAAGTATTTATATACTAAAAACTAATTAGTATCTTAATATGTTATAAAAATCAATTATTATGGAGTGTACATTATAAATTAAAATTTATTGTGTTTATAAAAAAAATTGTTACCAAATTTTTATATGAACTCATCGCTAACAACATTTTATTGTACCTATCATTCACAACTTGTCTTTTAAACATCCGGATATGAGAAAAGTTGTGTTCCTAGACTTATGAGTATAATAACATAAAAACTTTTTATTAACTTTTTCTATGTCATCGTTTTAATATATATATTTTAAATTTTGGTTTTTTAGAGTTACAAATAATGTAAAATTATGTTAGTTTAAACTAATTAAAAACATTGTCTTTTTGTCTAAAATAAACCAACACTAACCATTCTAATTAAATTAGTTTTTCTCTTATCTAAATAAATTGTTGATTAGATAAATTATTTTCTACAAATTCTCTAATTTAACTTTTATTTAATAATTAAATAAATATTTTTCCAAGTTTTTTTTGTACATTACACGGATTAAAAACTAGTATTTAATAATAAAAAAAAAATAAAAAAAATAAAAAAAAAAAACCAATATGTTGTGGTAGTTTTTTTTTTTTTTCTCTCTCTCTCTTCTTCTTTACTTTTTCTGAGGAAAAACAATTTTGACTTATGTTGCATTATGCATGCGTTCGTATAATGAATAAAAGTTGGTAATAAACCAGCATTAAAATATTCAAGATTGTCTCCTGCGATATTGAAATAAATAAATAAATAATGTCTGAGATAATGTAATTATGGAGGGTGCAATTTCATCACTACTCTTTATATATAAATATATATATATATATATATTATAATACATACATACATACATACATACATACATAATTTTAAAGGCATTTGGCCCCCGCATTTTCTTGGTGTCACACACATGTAGTCGCCACAAACTAATGGAATATCACATAATAAAAATCTTGTGAATCACCCCGTGCACAAAAAGAACCATGAATATGTTATTTAATTTGTACAAATGAAGGAACCAAAGAAAAAAGAAATAGTGCCAAAGACGAAACAATCAGTGTCCAATAATATATATTCTCTCAACCAAAAATATTATTTTTCTGCTTCAAGTTTGGCACGTTGAAAGGTCTCCAATTTGACTTGCAGATTGGAGGTACTTCCCAAGCTGTCAAAATCTAGTAAAATGGCAAATAAAATATGGTAGGAAGAGTAATGATTGATTGCATATACTATATTTTCAATAATTTTTTAATATAGTTTTCTGTTAACTTAATTGATAAAATTATATATTGTTTTCAGTGTCCAATAATATACATTCTCTCAACCAAAAATATTATTTTTCTGCTTCAAGTTTGGCACGTTGAAAGGTCTCCAATTTGACTTGCAGATTGGAGGTACTTCCCCAAGCTGTCAAAATCCAGTAAAATGGCCAATGTAATGGTTGATTGCATATACTATATTTTCAATAATTTTTTAATATAGTTTTCAGTTAACTTAATTGGTAAAATTATTTATTATTGAATAAAAAACCTAAGTATTCATATACTAAAAATCTAATTAGTGCCTTAATATGTTATAAAAACCAATTATTATGGAGCGGACATTATAAATTAAAATTTATTGTATCAAAAAAAAAAAATCGTTACCAAATTTTTATATGAACTCATCGCTAACAACATTTTATTGTACCTATCATTCACAATTTGTCTTTTTAACATCCGGATGTGAGAAAAGTTGTGTTCCTAGACTTATGAGTATAATAACATAAAAACTTTTTATTGACTTTTTTTATGTCATCGTTGTAATATATATTTTAAAATTTGGTTTTTTAGAGTTACAAATAGTGTAAAATTATGTTAGTTTAAACTAATTAAAAATCATTGTCTTTTTGTATAAAATAACCCAACACTAACCATTCTAATTAAATTAGTTTTTCTCTTATCTAAATAAATTATTGATTAGATAAATTATTTTCTACAAATTCTCTAATTTAACTTTTATTTAATAATTAAATAAATATTTTTCCAAGGTTTTTTTTTTTTTTTTTTTTTTGTACATTACACGGATTAAAAACTAGTATTAAGAAAAACCAATATGTTGTGGGTTTTTTTTTTTTTTTTCTCTCCTTTATTTTGTCTGAGGAAAAACAATTTTGACTTATGTTGCATCATGCATGCGTTCATATAATGAATAAAAGTTTTTTTTTTTTTTGAGAAATAATTACAACATGCTATGAACTCTGCAATTCGAATTCTTTCTCTCCTAAACCCTCAAGCACATTGTGCGTGGGAAGGTGTCAATTCAGCTACAAGGCCTTTAGCCTATAATGAATAAAAGTTGGTAATAAAGAAGCATTAAAATATTCAAGATTGTCTCCTGCAATATTGAAATAAATAAATAAATAATGTCTGAGATAATGTAATTATGGAGGGTGCAATTTCATCACTCTTTATATATATATATATATATATATATACACATACATACATAATTTTAAAGGCATTTGGCCCCAGCATTTTCTTGGTGTCACACACATGTAGTCGCCACAAACTAATGGAATATCACATAATAAAAATCTTGTGAATCACCCCGTGCACAAAAAGAACTATGAATATGTTATTTAATTAGTACAAATGAAGGAACCAAAGAAAAAGGAAATAGTGCCAAAGATGAAACAATCAGTGTCCAATAATATACATTATTCTCTTAACCAAAAAAAAAAAAAAAATCCAATCATATATTTACATGGTTTATAATAAATTGGTATTTATCTCGTGGACATTCTTTTATTTAATTTTTTGGGGAAGGAAAAAATTCATCACATTAAACCAATAAAATGTTGAATTTTGCCGAAATGAATGGAAGATACAGAATCTTGAGCTTAATACACTGTGTCTTATAGAGAGTAATCTGTGCTGACTTGCATTGCATGCATGCTGGCATTCTTGCAAAGTCCCAAACAAGTTAAGCCTAGTAATAATTATCTCTTGGATCTATATATCATATATCATAGGCATCACTCGTGAGTATACATGCGAACTCTACGATTTCATACAGTTATGAGGTTCACATGCTATGAGAGTGAAGACATAGGGCAAAGCTTGCTCCAGTACTTGTTCCGTTACCAGGACAGTGGCAATGATGAGACGTGACCAAAATAAATACGTTTTATCATCGTGATGGATCCAGTATACCGGATGATGGTGCACTGATCCCTAATCAAGTTTTATATATATATATATATATATATATATATATACACATGCATAGGATAAGACGTAAAAGTAACCTTTCCAAAAGTCTAACTTACCCCCTCGTGGATCCCTTCACCATAAAATGCCTCCCCTTTAACGAACATTACCCACTTCAAAATCCATACTAAGTACGTGTTTGGATAGTACTGTACGTTGCGTTTTGTGAGTTGCATTTTCTCCTTTGTATTTTTTTTTTTTTTTTTGGGTCAGCTGCAGCAGGGGATAGTGGTTACTGTTTATGAACAGTAGTCACACTTTTCTTACTTTTTCGTCCCTTTATCACATCAGTGGGTCTCATGTATTGTTCACGAGACCCACAAATATCACTTTTCAGTAATTTTTTCATTAAAAATGGGTCCCATGACACTATTTACACATTTAAAATTATTTTATTACAGTATTTTCAGTTTCAGTTTTCATTTTTAATAAAAATAAGTTTAATCTAAACAGACCTTAAAAGATTCTTCTTATACGTATATGGGACTTTAAAAAAGAAATTTTTATTACTTTTTGTCATACAAATGTTTTCCTCTCTTCCTTTACCATTTTTCATAATATTCCATGAAATCACAAATCTGCAGCATGTATTTCTTTTAACTAAACTATTGTATTGGTTTAGGAAATATTTTAAAAAAAATTTTATTAAAAAAGAATAAAATAACTTGTTTTTTTATACTTTTTTATATTTTCATAAAAATTGTATCAAAATTTTTCTAAAATTGTCCATCAACAAATGTACTAAGAATACTCGTTAAACAGACTATTTCCTCAAGCTTTTTAGTTTTTTTTTTTAATAAAAAATTCTAGGACTACAACTTATTTCACACATTTTGTCACAACTCTTCTATGTAGTTGGCTATGAATGGTGAAAAAAAAAAGTTGTTGGTTTATATAAAAATAACAAACAATCAATCATAGCCTACTACATAAAATAATTGTAATAAAATGTGTGAAATAGGTTATGTTCCTCATATTACTATTTTGTTATAAACTCATACTGTGAACGATAAAAAATACAGAATAAAAAAACGTTCGGGTAATATTTTATATCCACTGAATCCCTCATTGGTGACATTGTAATTGAATCTTCCACAAGTTGTGATAAAGAATAGAAGATTACTTGATCAGATATCTATCATATCGCATAGAAAATGATATATCACTGAGGACAACCGAGTGAATTGGCATTATGCATGAAAGTATAAATTAAAATAGAACCACTATGGCTATAGTTATGAGCTGTGAGTGACTGGTGGGGTGGATTTTTTTTTTTTTTTTTTTTTGGATAAATGGTGGGGTGGATTTAGTAATTATGGCCCTGAGGATAGACATTCCCCTATTGCAAATGACATTAAGATTTAAGTCTGTGGGTTTGGATTTTGAGGGACAGATGTTGAATGAAAGATAAGGACTTTTAAGGAGTTAGGTGCACACGTGTTCCTTTTAGACTCAGCCAAGACCATGGGACTTTCCGATGATGTATTGCTCTTAATTCTTTAGGAAAAAAAAATTTGGTCAGCATTTATAATTTTATACTAGGGATTTGATTTGACAAATAATTTTGCCAAAAAAAAATATTGTAGTTAGTGAGTTGTCTCGTAGCTTTTTGTTGATCCCCCAAACTACCACCCAAAAAAAAAAAAAAAAAAAACTTGTCTTGTAATTAATGCAAGAAATTAAAAATTTTGACTTTCTAATTTTATCATAGTAAACCTTAGATTTTATAAGTCATGATAATTTAAATCGATATTTGTAAAAATCCACTAATGGAGTAATTTATTTGGTGAGGAATGTTTTTACAGCCAATGATACCATTTTTGTTATAGATGGTTGCCTTTTTCTTCGTAATAAAAAGCGAGAAATCTATGAGAGAAAGAGAGTGTAGAATACAATGAGAGAAGTTTTAAATACAAATAAGGAGAGAAAAGTTAAAAAGGATGTAAGAGAGATGAATTGAGATGGATAAAGTATTTGTATTGTCATGACTTATACAATAGGAATTTTAAATGACAACATTAAAATGTCAAGGTTTAATTTGTCACAATGAACAAACTTTGGAGATCTTTTATTTATTTATTTATTTATTTTAAGAATTCACTTCCACCCTTTAATGGATGAGATTCCCTTTGTCTTTGTGTCCATTTTTGATGGTTTGCTTTTCTCTTGGTGATTAGTAGAGAGCTAAAAGAAGCAAGACTATAAAGACCTTTTTGTAACAGCTAGTATTGAAAGCTAACCTTTTGAAGGGTTTGCCAATATGGTATGCACTTTGTTACTTTGCTTACATAGTTTATTTTACCATGGATCCCTTGCTTGAAGAAATGAATGGATCAAAAGGGGGATTGGATTCTAGAAAACAAAGAATAATGTCACTCCACGTCTTTATAAACATTTAGCCATTTAGGCAAGGACGATGTCGAGGGACCAAACAAACGAACAAACAAAAAAAACTAATAAATGCATCATGAATGATTACAATTCCCCTCCCAAGCCTAACTTATAATATAATTTTGTTGATTTCTTCGATTACTTTTTATTTTATAATTAATAAGCTATTACCTCTTTTTATATGTCAAACTTTTTTAGGAAAGCGATAATAGTTTTTTTTTTTTTTTTTTTTAAAAAAACAATATATTACCTTTCAAAAGTTCTAAAAAAATGGTAAGAGAATCACAAGTTCCTTACATATAATTTATTCCCCTTTTATAAAAATTTTGAGTATAAGCAATTTAATAAAGAAATAAGATATAAACTTCAAAGTCTAATATTATTTTTAAGTTAAACCCTAAAGTTTCAGGTACATAAATGTTCAGAATATAATTTTAAAATTATTACAATTTGAACATGTCACAAGTCTATATTAACCAAAATAAAATAAATTTATGTAAGTTGTAATCGGTATTTAGCTAATGAAAATTTGCCGATTTAAAATGTGAATTTCAACTGAAAAATCAATAAATATATTTTTTATTTATGCCAAAAATATTTTAATAGATAAATAATGTAATGAATATAATATTTTTTTGTTAGTCATAAGTTGAAATCGTGTAAGTTACCAAGTGACTACGATGGGATCCAAACAGACCCCACCTACTTCACAAGGAGGGGAAATACTGCTAACGAGAAATAATGCCTTGCGAGAGTCCGCCATCCGAGCATGGGGCTCGATGCTAGGCTTAAGTTACTAGGGAATTATGGGGCCCACCCCCTTGATGTGAGATTGTACATGTTGAAACAGTAACCTAGACTCAAAGGGCTATCCAGATCCTGCAAATGGCAGAGCCCACACACAGGTGGAATATTCTCATCATTACCAATCCACTAACAAAAGATTATAAAAGAGGAAAAGCTTGTAAGAGAAAGGGTTTGAACATTTTTTCTAGAGAGAGAAACATGAGTGAACAGGAGAAAACCATGTTATATTTGGAAAGAAGTATCCAACTCAAGATACTTTAAAGGCACCTGAGCCACCTGAGAACCTCCTCAAGCGGCTAGGATTACAATACATAACCACCTCCAATTACCAACTATCAGCCTAACTCTTCTTGGAACCTCTCATTGTGAGCTATACCTGAAGTATTACACAAATTAATTAGGGGTTCAGGCCCAATGATCATCACGTAGTCGTGGGTCATGCCACCACAATATATATCAAAATCTCTTTTTGTTTTTTCTGAATTTCATTTTCTAAGTGCTAAGGAGCCCTTGTCAAACAACACTTTGAACAACATCATTCTAAATGTACACCAGATTTTGCACCTACAAAGCATGGTGAGTCTCATTATTCTAAAATAATTAACACTTTAGATTCATCTCATTTGGGGCCAAGCAAAACTCATCAAAAATTTGATTAAAGTATGTAATAAATTAATGATATTTAAAGTTCTAAGTAAAATTTTAGTAATATTGTCAGAGGTTGAGTGAAATGTTTTCATAGTATTCTCCATTCATAAACTATTCAATCTTTATCTTTAGGTGCTACCACAATAAAGGTTTAAAAGCAAGAAGAAGGTTATTATCACTTTATAGCCCAAAGGCCAAGGCCATGAAACTTTAGTGGACTTAAACAAATATAAATAAATAAATAAAATCGTACTCAAAGCTTAAAAAGTCCCCACCTAATCAAAATTAAAGGAAATATGCCTACAATTTCACGTTAGGATATATATATATATATATATATATTGGTTCAAAACGGGTGTGTTGGTATGACACGAACATGGTATATGTATTTTTTACAAAAAAGAGGTATATGCACATACGTATATTCGTATGTACACAAATACACACGCATGGGTATATATAGATGTACTTACATATATACAAGTATTCTTGAAAACAAGGTATTTTATAAACACGAACATGATATATGTATTTTCTACAAAAACAAAGGGTAGGTACATACATATATATGTATATTCATATGTACACAAATACACTCACATGTGTGTATGTAGATGTACATACATATATGTGCCTGTATATACGCTCGTTTTGTAAACATGTTTATACCATTTGTTATTTGACCCAGCATGCAGGCTGCCTAGGCCATGGCAACCTAGCATGGGCAAGCAGCCAACGTCACAACATGCCCACATGCACGCTGCCTTGGCTATGGCAGCCCAATGTGGGCAAGCAGCCAATGCCATGGCATGCTCACGTGTGCGCTGTCTAGGTCATTTGACCATTTTAGAAAAAATTTGATATTATTTTCATGAAAATTATAAAAAGTTGTGAAAAAATTAGTTTTTTTTTTTATTTATTTTATAAAACATTTATAAAAAATATTTCCTAAACCAATGCCCTTAAAATATCCGTTAACTTTTCTCATATATTATATACACGTGATAAAATTTTAATATATGTGTCAACTTCATGATAATCGCTTTTATCATTAAAATATATAAAGAGATATCATCAAAAATGAACGCTATAGATTAAAACTTTTTAAAAATATATATATATATATATATATAATAAAATAAATAAAAAAGTAAGTAGAATCCACAAAAAGCACAAGAAATCTAAACAATTAATTTACACTTAGTTTATCATACATTAAAGCTAAAAACAAAAATCCTCTAAAAGGTTGTTAAGCCGTACACCCTCCACAAAGTGTCATTTCGTATTAAGTTTTTCTTTTTTTTTTAATCATTTGGTGTAAATAAAAAAAATCCTAAACCACTTTTTTATAAATAAAAAAATAAGGGGAATACGAAGTAGATGCCCATTAAATATAAGTCCTTCGCTCAAAAACATAAACTATTATGAGTCTATGGATTCATGGAATGGAACTAGTCTAAGTTGACCAAAAGACATTTTAATACGAAGTGCACTAAAACACAGCCTCACTAGCGACCATTCCACCTTGGAAATTCAAAGCAACAACATGTTATAAGAAGTTGTATAACTCTCAAGTCTCAACCAAGAACGAAAAATTAGTTGATGAAAACTAGTTAGCAAGGATTGACTGAGCCAGAGATCATGAACATGTCTTTTACAATAAAACTTGATATTAGCTGATCATTGAAAACCAATGTGGAGACCACAATTTGGTTTTTTTTTTTTTTTTAATAGTTTTGACTGGAGTAATTGTACGGGTGTTATGATGGTGTTTTATTGTCATATAATCATACCAATCCAGAGGTTTAAGGTAATCATTTGCTTTGTCCAGCCACATGCTCCCCCACTGGACCTAGAGGATACTAAAGGCTGAATTGTCTCTCTCAAAAGCAATATAAGATGGATTCAATATTTTCATGGCTCACCTAGACAATGACAACCAATGATATAGCTATTCTTAATAAAAGATGTTGAAGTTTACAAATGCAAACACTTCCTGCGTTATAAAAATGTATCTGCAAAACTATTAGTTCTGAAATATTAAAAGAATAATGCTAGGAATGCAACTAAATGAAAAATTGTGATTGATTTAACATCTCTTTTATGTAAGCTAACATTACATTTCTTATATAGTAATCACAACATGTCACTTGTTAACCTTAATAGCTGCACGTTGTATGAGTAGTTGTTGCCTGTAAAACTTAAGTACAAATACTTTATGTAACCGAATAAACAGGGATATAACATGATATATTTTCACATGCAATCATACATTTAAGTATAAACAATGCAGTGAAATAATATTTTACCGTACAATCAAGTGAAATCAAATTATTAAGAAGCAGAAATCTTTTAGATGTGGACAATATCAATTAATTAGTTCTTTACCCATCCTTCCATGGCTGTGCCACATGAAAGGTAGCTAGGTTGAACATCATTGCTCAACCCTAAGTCAAGGGTTCATTAGAAGGGTACAAGGCGCAGACAAGTTGTACCTAAAAAATATTAGTCAACTTGTTGCAGGTTAAGAAGAAAATAAAAAATAAAAACCCAAAAATAAAAACCTAGAACATGACAGTACTGTTGATCATCAGCAACCCAAACTTTCTGCTACCATTCAAAAACAAAAGCAGCATTCTCATTCTAAAAGTTTCTTCCCACAAAAATTAGTTAGTTTTGGGTCTCAAAATGGCTAAGTTTCATGTGAGGGTGATATTGCAAGGATAACGTGTTCCACTCAGAAAATATGTGTAGCACATCAGGTTCAACATAGCTGGTTTCAGAGACCTAGGTCCTTGACAAGAAGCTCATGTATTAAGTCATTTCAAGTTGTATATGGTCTAGTGCACTAGAAAAGTTAACATGAACATAACCATCCAACAAATTATAGAATAAATATAGCATGTGATACTGGTTGCATGATTTGTTCCCTGATTTGAAGGAAGAAAAAAGTAAAATAAGCATAGTAAAGTTGGCTCCTTAATTAAAATGTCCCTCTTTGTGTTTCTAGTCATTTTGCTGATTTTATTCTCTCTCTTCAGCATTTGACAATGAGATTCTTCTCTAATTACAGGGGAAAAAAAAAGAGAAAAACAGAAGAGAAAACCAAATTGATATTGATGCCATCAACTTCTAAAGAATTAAAATCCCCAGAGTAATAAATTTTTTATTTTGGTTCACACAAGATCTAAGGACATGTGAAACGTTTTCATACCAACTAAGCAAAAAATCTTGCACAAATAATATGTCTCAACTAAAAATGAGTGAGTCAACCAAAGCTCAGGTCTTGCCTTGGCCATTTGACAGGTAGAAGCAACCAATATTCCCAATTGGTGCAAAAGTGGGGGGGGGGGGGAGCAGGAGGTGTCAAAATTCATTGGGAAGAATAGTAGATAGTACAAGAAGAAGGAGTGAGAATGACAAATTTATGGAATATTGGAATTTTCTGTTTCCCTAAATATACCGACGAATATCTTTTAGGATATTTCTGAACAATCCCTAGCATTTGGAAATTTTGATGACCTCCTACAGAATCTAAATTTTCTACAATATTTGCCCTTAGTACAATGTTGAAATAACACTTTTTACATTGAGCTATAAGTTACAGCTTCTGCATACTTCACTATTACACCCTAGGGTCATATGTAATGTCCCTCTAAACTATAAATTTGAGCAGCCAAGCCCCTTAATTATATGATGATTAATTGCAAGTATGCAACATTCCCCACTGTCAATATCACATAAAAAATAAAAGAAAATAAGCACATCATCACGCGATAATGTGATAAGTATAACACAAATTGGAGAAACTTTAACAGTGGTGAGAAATTGTAATTGATCCCTTGTTTAAGGGGGTGATTATTTAATTTAAATTTTTAGGGTACATTACAACTGATATCATATTTTAGGATGGGAAGATGCACTTTACCATAATTTCTTTACCCTACAGACTTTCAGGTTAAAAGGGGTTTAACAAGTACTCTCATGCAAGCTCCAGAGGTCAATGATGTATTTGAATATAATTCAAATTATGAGAGGATTTATTTAGAGATAAAGAAAATTTTGGGGCAAATTTTCAAATAGCCCAAAAAGAAATTCTCTACTTCATATAAAAGCCACGTGAATGTGGCACCACTTAATTTGTATCTGATTCTGCCATTGATACCAATCCAATTTCTTTCTGCTATCCTGTAGTCCTCTAATGGACGCAGCGGCAGTCACAAGGATCAAAACAGTAAATCTTCTTGCATCTTATACTGCAGGAAGAAAGATGAACACAACAAATCTAATCCAACCATCATGGCCTTCTACCCAACCACAAACACTTGCTCTCTATGCCTCTGGCACATCTTCATGTGGCAACTTTCCCGGCCACCAAAGATGTCCATGTCCTAAGTCTAAAAGTAGCATCTTCTCTGTCACTAGGTGCTCCACAAAACCAGGCATTGACAGCAATAATGCGACAAATAAGAATCCTGCCATTGAACGGGATCCGAGTTCAAAATCTCAACAACTGGCAGCTCCTGTGCCAAATCAAGCACTAACATCTACTTGTTCAAGAGGTCTGGTGCTTGACTTGGGTCCCAAAAACAGCTGGGATAGTGCCGAAATTGGCTCACCAGTTGTGAAAAGATACATAGGAGACAATGAGGAAAGGTGGTATATGTGGTACCATGGAAGGTCTGATATTAACAACAACACCTCCGAATCCATCGGGTTAGCAGTTTCGAGCAATGGAATTCATTGGGCTAGAGAAGAACATGTTAGATCATCTGGGGATGCTGGTTTGGTGATGAATTGCAGCAAGAATTGGTGGGCTTTTGACACAGATAGTATCAGGCCTTCTGAGATGGTTATTATGTCCAGTCCTATGTACAGTGCTGTTTACTGGCTTTATTACACAGGATATAGTTCTGAAGAAGTGAACTTATCAGGAGCTCCAAACATTTTACAAAACCCAGAAAGAGTCCATGGCGGAGACAAGAAAGATGAAAATCATAAAATTGGCAAAATTTTCAAGTCTCTGCCAGGGCTGGCATGCAGTCAAGATGGAAGGCACTGGGCCAGAATTGAAGGGGACCACCACAGTGGAGCCCTGTTAGATGTGGGATCAGACAAGGAGTGGGATTCTTTGTTTATTGCCGCACCTCACGTTGTAGTGCACAGCAACGATGACCTCAGGATGTATTATCATTCATATGATGTGGAAAATGGACAGTTTGCTCTTGGAGTTGCAAGATCAAGAGATGGGATCAGATGGGTGAAACTGGGGAAGATCCTTGGAGGTGGATCAAAAGGTTCTTTTGATGAAATTGGGGTCAAGAATGCGTGTGTGGTGAGAAACAGCAAAGAAGGAAACTATTTGATGGCATATGAGGGCGTTTCAGCAGATGGGATGAGGTGTATTGGGCTTGCGGTATCTCCAGATGGGCTAAAGAATTGGACAAGGCTTCAAGAAGACCCTGTTCTTAAGCCTTCAGAAGATGATGGATGGGATAATAAAGGAGTGGGGTCCCCATGTCTAATTCAGATGGAGGGAAATGTAGATAAATGGAGATTGTATTATGTAGGTGTTGGGTGTGGAGGAAGGAATGGAATTGGATTGGCAGTTTCGGAAGGCAGTAACATAGGAAAGTTTAGAAGATGGGCAGATTTCACTTGTAATATAAATGTATAGAGCATTATTACCATGTTAACATATATCAATAATTGTTTAATCAAACTCTTGTTCATTCTAAGATCATAACAAAAAAGTTTAGCGTGTGAAATGTGATTACTTAGTACTTACTATACCATCCCATCAGCTACACTCTACTTCCATTTGTTCTGAAAACTTTAGAAACACTACTTCCATTAATGGAACAAAGCACCAGTAGTTGCTAAGGAAAGCATAGAATAGGATAACTGCAGCAACACCCAAAATTCTTCTGAAGCTTAGAGTTCTGCCAGATTTAAAGTCCAAGTCTCCTAAAATGATTCTAGTTATCAATCAGCTCTGAAGGCTCCAAAATTACCAATGTGCCTACATAGAGCACTAACATTTTAACGGTGCCAATAGGACCACCTTACTCTTAAACTCAAAAAAGTCTTCTATCACAACTATTTGAAGTCAACCAATCAAATCAATAATTGGCAACCAACTCCATCTAGGGCCAATTCTACTGCTACCTATAGGCCATCATATTTATCTCATTTGATTCAATCTTTTTCCCTTTCCCTTTCCCTTTCCCATATATCACCCTAAAGTTGAATTAAACTGCTCCTCTTTAATGTAGACTTGACCAACCATTTCAAAATTCATAAAACTACAAAACAGTTCATAAAATGTGGAATAAAATTAGTGTTGGGTGGACCATAATTCGGCTCCCTACAACCGCTCTATAAACAGAATCATGGAACGCAACATCAAATGCCATAAAAGACTAAGTGTATCTCCCTTATCACCAATTTGTTTTGAGGCAAAGTGGCACATGTCACAGTCCAACAAGTGGTATCAGAACCAAGGTCATAGGTTCAAGTCACAACTCCAAATCCTTGAACTCTTCTATCTGTGGACTATCAAACATGAACACCCTGCTCACGGCTTCAAGAACCCTCTTGAAGATCACTCCAGCAACTTGTTTGTGTATTGAATGCAGCTACTTCAATTGGATCTTCAAAATTCTTACTTGAGCTCCGGTTGATGCTTTGAGAGAGCTTGAAATGCTTGCTCTCTTTTCTGGTTCCCTGTTTGATTGGGCTAGGGCTTGGGGACTCACATCTAATGACTCTCTTCCTCTATTCCTTAGCTCTCTTTCTTTGTAATTAGTGTCTTTTTTATGCTTTTAGCTTTTCCATCTTTTTTGTACTTTTGATATGTTGGTGCTAATTTGCATCTAGCAGTTTTTTGAATATATTTTTTCTTACCTATCAAAAAAAAGATATAGAGACAATGTCACTAATGAAAATTAGGACATGGCTATGAGGGAAGGAAAAAAAGGAAATCCAAGAGGTTAGATTTAAGGCTTATGGTTAATTATATAGTAAGTTTGGGATGATGGATGGAAAAAAGAAATTTTATATACTTTCTAAGACAAGTTTTTAATGGAGGCTATAGAGGTAAGGGTGTGCATCCAACCCACTAACTAGAAGAAACCAACCCAACCCATTCTGACGCCTTGGGTTGGTTTTCGTGGTTTGGGATGGGTTGGAACTTTTATTTTGAGTCTTGGGTTAGGTTGGGTTCAAGTTGATAGTTTTTATAGCCCATCTAACCCAATCTAACCCACCTATAGATAAGTTTATTTTATTACCCTATTTTATTTTATCTTTAGTTTAATTTATTTTGGTATTTTAAGAATTATTTTTTATGAATTTAGAAATTTACAATATAATTTAGGCACATTATGTAAATAGTAATCATTTATTAAAAAGTAATTAAATAATCAATGGAAGTCCAATTTTTTACAACACATGAAACATGTAAGCGACCCAACGACATGACCTACGTGGGCTAGCATGTGATGAGTTGGGTTAGGTTGGGAATTTCTCAACTTGTCATTGAAAAAACTTTCCAACCTGATTGTGCACACCCCTAAGTATAGGAAATTAGAGTGATAGAAGAATTATTTAGAAAAAATATTTTATTAAATGCCATACAAGAAATTAGAATGAGTAATCCAATTATGGATAGATACTGCAGTTTTGTTAGAACAATTGGTCATAGAACAATTAGATGACCAAGGTAAAGGACGCATTAAGGAGGATGAAAACAACAAAAGTTGTGGAACCTAATGCAATCCTTATTTAATTTTAGAAGTGCTTGAGTGATGTGGGTGTAAGATGGTTGACAAACCTTTTCAATAAGATTTTAAGTGTTAACAAAATGCATGGTGAAGGAAAAGCACTTTAATAACTTTACACAAGAACAAATGAGAGATTCAAAACTATACAAATTACCATGGAATTAAGTTTATGAGTCACACTATGAAACTTTGGGAGAGGTGACTGAATTTAGGTTAAGACATGAAACAACTAAATCAAATAATCAATTTGGTTTTATGCCAGGATGGTCTACCATGGAAAGCTATTTTGTTATTGAAAATGACTAATGAAAAAATATTGAGAAACCTAAAAAGATCTCCATATGTTTCCTATTAACTAAGAGAAAGAATATGAAGGGTAAATAGAAAGGTTATGTGATGATTTTAAAATAGAAATGAGCTCTTCTAAAGCATATTAAAGTGATTAAGGATAATATTGGAGCTATAAATAGTGTAAGAAAAGGTGGGCATCACAAGTAAGTTTCTAATCACAAATAGCTTTGTATTATGGATTAGCTGAAGTCCATATTTATAGCATTTACTAGATCAATTCAAGATGAAATCTATTAATGTATGCCTTTTGCAGATTATGTAGTTGTAACGAATGGATGCTTTAGACTAAGTAGAAGTTAAATATAGTACATGGAGTGCAAACTTAATAAAAGGAGAAATAAAGATGAAGGGGTTGTAAAACTTGATGATCAAGAAGTACCAAAAGATCATTGCTTTCGAAATCTTGGATCAATAATCCATAAGAATGGAAAGATAAAAAAGTATATGAATCATAGGATAAGAGCATGGTTAATGAAGTAGGAAAGTGCATTAGGAGTATTGCGTGACAGTAAAAATGCCTATTAAGAAATGAGAATTTTTTGTCTTCGTAACTAACCCTAAAAAATATTGTCAAATGGAGCTAGCAAAATATTTTAATATGTTCTCAATTTAATTGCTTAAAAATCACAGAAAATAGTTCCTTAAGCACAGTAGAAATCCTATTTGGATGTTATTCCCCAATGGCCAAGGAGTCACTAACAACCTAAGTATATTTTCCACCCATCATTTTGTCATAATTTAGACATTTGGGAAAAGAATCCTTTGATGTAGGACATTTTACAAAAATACACTTTAACATAAAACTAAGGTACATAAACAGTACACATCCAGTTGCTCTCTGTTTGTCACCCATCATTTTTCTTTTTCTTTTGGTAAGTTTCTACACACATGATGACATAAACATATACTGTCTTTCCCAACTTTCTTGCTTGAATTGACAAATAACTTATGCAAATTAGCACCATCTTGATGGTAAGAAATTCAATTGAATTGATATGTTCAGAAGCATGCTTTTTATAGGCAAAACTGAAAAAAGGGTTATGTAGTCCTAAGCCAAGCCTATCACCTCACTCCTGACCCTATAAAATGGATACAAGAACACAAAATGTAGATGCTTTGAGCTCTTCCAGATATTACCACCCCACAAGGTTACCAGTGATTGAGGTCCTTTCATTTCACACTAAATTCTCGAAGAGAAATTTGCACTTTATGTAGAGAAGATGATGGGCTCGAGAGCAAAACATTGTAGTGCATATATCACAGGACATAGTAGCCAATTCATAGTTCTCTCCTTTATTAAGATGGAGTTTATTTTCAAAAAAGGGAACATAATATTACAAACTTTAGAAATCTTTCTATGGTGTATTCTTTGAGGCATTCCTTACTGTTTGATTGAATTTTTATGCTCATAGAATGGCTAGGGGCTAGGGCTAAGAAAGCCTAACTAAAAGCAAAGATAAAGTCATCAGCAACCATAGCCTTCTTGAATATCAAAGTAATGAGAGATCATACAAGATAAAATGCCACTTCAATTGGAGCGAAAAAGTGAAAACTACATTTATGCACCCTTGACCTCACTAAAAAGTGCTCTGAAACAAAAATATCAGCATAATTCATTTCAATAAGAAGCCCTAAACCTCAAATTCTCTCAACTTCTTTTTAACAATTGTACCTTATATGGACAAGATTGTCATGAGAAACTGTATTTTAAATAAATTCCAGTGATTCTTAATTCCATCATTCAGAAGGCCATTAAAGGAATCTCTAAACATTACTCACTAACTCATTCCTATAAGTTGTTAAACTTATCTTGTTAATTCACACTTCCATTATTGATATATTATATTCTATCATCTCTCTTGGAAGGCAGCCATATGTTATGGAAGCATGACATCAACCATTTGCTAAAAGCACATATATGATTTTTTTTTTCTTTCCATAAATTCCTCAAGAAGTAGAGGTTGGTTAACAAGTTAGTTAAATAAAACTTTTGAAAATTGGATTTTCCTATTTTGGGTAATTAGTGAATGTTCACAAAAGGCAAAACTTCTTTTGGACAAGTTCTAGCTGATTCAAGAACTGAAACATGCAACAACAACAACTAAGCCTTAAACAATTGTGGGTCACATAAAATTACTGAACCATATACAATATAAATTCTGGGTCACATAATACTTAAAAAAAAAAAAAAAAAATTCAAGATTCCCACAAAAGGCCCTTTTGAATTCTTTCAATAAAACAAGTGTGTTAGTGTTACCATTCACAATAATTTTTACTTTCTGTTCTTGTTTTTGACTTACACATACACATTCAAACAAGCACATAATCCTTGCAAATACTAATATAGAATTCTTAATAGTGTAACTCCAATTTGACAACCCCAAATGTGTAAAACTGCTCAAACATACACGGTTTTAACTTTTAATATTCTCTTATCCAAACTTCACATCCAGCTCAAAATGAATAAAAAAGAACATGAACCCAGAAAAACTAATCGCATAAATAAGCAAAAAGCAATGAAAGATTATAAATTTAAATCAGAACAGAGGCTACCATTGCGAGAAGAATGTTTGTTGCAGAATCAGGAGCTCCAAACTTGATTGCAGAATCAGGAGCGACTTACTCGAAGTGGCTAAAGGCTATGGCTTTGTCTTTGTCTTGCTGTTGATTTGTCTTTTTGTTAATTAGTAGAGATGTCGGAGTAATTAATTTCCCATGTTTTTGCAATTAAGATAGCACTTGTAAAAGTTTTTTGAGAAAGATAGCACTTGTAAAAGTAGTGGAGTAGTTGTTAAATTTTTTTTTTTTTTTTTTTTTTTTCTTTTAAGATATGAGAAAAAGTTAACAGGGTGTTTTAATTTTTATTATAAAATTTTTACGGTAAAGATTTTTTTTTTTTTTCCGTTCTTTATATTTCTCGTGAATTACTAAAAATTTCTTAAAATAATTTATTAATAAATGCTCGTTAACAGGACCCTTAAAATATTCAAATCATCATCCTAAAAACATAAAAAGGTACTTATTGAACTACAAAACTTTCTTTAGGGGTGCCTTCTTTTAGAGTAACATGTTAATAATTATGAAAAATGTTTTGTCTTGTGTTGGACTTATTGTTTTTTGTTTTTGGGGACCAAAAAAAAATGAAAATTAAATTCATAGTTAATTACAAAGGCATTAGAAGGACTAATGACCTATATAGTGCTTGCCCCTGTCTAAATCTAACAACAAATAATTCATTAAAGGGGGTTTAAAAGCGAAATAAAGATTTTCAGTGAACAACAGCCATGTGTGCTTGCGTACATTGGCTGGCTTTCTCTAAAATAATGTTAACTTTACGTTCATTTAAAAAATAATATTGAAAATTTTATTGTGTTAGTACAAAGGAAAGCAAAAGTTAAAATGAGAAGAAATCTAATTATTGTTTCTAAAATTTTGGCCTATTTGAACCAATCCTCATTAGGGTACTAGTCATGGCTATCTTACTTCCTCACAAGGAATCAATGCTAAGGGGTCTCAGTGGTTTGAGCTCAATAAGTTAGATTAAGCGATAATTTAACATCATGTTCACCAAAAAGTACTAGTGATTTCAAATGATAAAATATAATAATTCTTATTTTCAAAGTAACATTATGTTTGCCAAGAATCTTATAGTTACACCGATAAATTTTGGTATTTTCAAGAGATATTTTTAGGATTGAAATTTTTCCTCCCCATTATAACTATTGAATATTAAAATAATATCTTTCGTGTGAAAGTTGTAACTCAAGACCTATCTCATATAAAAACTCTAAGAACTACCTTATAGGACTGCACTTTGGGCCATTTGAGACTTTTGTCCAAGATTTTTGTGGCATTGAGTCCAACCAATCTAAGCCCATGAAAACAAAGCAATAAAGGTTCCTTATAAGCCGACATTGATTTCTTGGACATTGGCCTATACGAAATGGTGAAAAAGCACCTAAATGGGCCTTAACTGGACTCAAACACAGAATAAGCAAGTTGAGTCAAAAACTTGCATAGTACAAGCCCAGCTCTGAGAACAATTTTCAAGCTACCATCTTCTAGATACAAACTCATGTTAAAAAAAAATTACTATTATTTCACTCATTTTTCACATACATTTTTTATATTATAAAATGTTAAAATTATTAACAATTGTACTATAACAGATTACAAACTTATTTGACAATGAATGTAATTAATATCACATCAACACCATAATAAATAAATTAATTACATTTTCTTAATGTTTTTAAGGTTAACACATCAATTTATATTAACTATTTACTAAAAATGGTATAACCATAACACTTTTTTAAAAAAGAAAAGTGTTTACAAGTCCGAACATATTAAATTTGATTTCACTCAATGTTGAGACAATGTCCTCTTTTGTAGTACATATTGAGAAAAAGAAAAGTCCATGAAGGGATTTATGACAAGAGACAAGATGATATCATAATGTGATCCTTACATGTTTTTTCACTTTTTGAACAATTTAAAAAGAGAAGTATTGCGAGTGAATTTATGAGGTAAGACAAGGCAATATTGATGAGACATTTTACATGCTTTTATTTTTATTTTTATTTTTAGGGAAAATTCCAAAAACCTACCTTGAGATTTGGGGTATTACCAAATGCATCCAAAGGTTTTAAAAAATGACCAATTTGGTCTGTAGTCACTAACACCGTTTGGGAACCGTCTATTATTATTATTTATTTACTCCCTCCGTTCCATTTTGTTTGTCCTGTTTGAAAAGTCAAACTTTTTAAGGGAACATCATTTATTATCTTGTCTACCTTTTAAAAATATATAAGTTTCCAAAACTACCCTTAAATAAATTTATCAAAAAATTGAATTAATAAATTAATAGGGATATAATTGGAACATTAATAAATTAATGACTTTTATTTTTGGAAATAGGACAATATTTTGGGACATTCCAAAATGGAATAGAGGACAAACAAAGTGGGACGGAGGGAGTATTTATTTATTTTCATTTTCTTCTTCTCTCCTTTCACGCTAGGAATTTTTTTTTTTTTTTTTTCTGTCTCTAACCTCCAGCTCTCTCTCTCTCTCTAATCTCTGCAACTCTTATGGCCAACCACTCGAGTAACTCCATCTTCGAACATCACTGCCACCACAGGTAGTGGTTCTGCTCGACGCCCTACTATCACCGTGCTCTTCTCTCTCTATCTCTCAGATCGAAGCTCTCCCTTCTTTCTGTCTTTCCATTCTCGAGCTTTCTCCAGAAACCAAACACCAACCATGGCCGAGCCTCCATGACTCTATCTCTGATTAGCCTAAGTCTAAGCCTCCTCACCCATCAACTCTCCTCACTGAAAATCACTCTTTTCTCTCTTCGATCTCACCGATCTAAGCGGAGTAGAGCCTCCATGCTCCTCCACGGTGAACCTCAGCCAACACCACCACAAAGATGGTCTCTCATCCCTCATGTCACTTTTCTCTCTAAAACCTGAGACCAACAAACATCTACTCCCTATCCGAATCTCATTCCCTCAAAACCCCAACCCATTCTTCGATCTATAAGCTAAAGGGTCCTAGGCGACGTGTGAAACCTGGATCGGCAGTATGGAGGATGAGAAGATGAAGGATCCACTGAGAACAAAGGTCTAGTAGCGTGTGGGTCTGTGTTGGCCATGAGAGTTTTAGAGACGAGAGAGAGAGCTGGAGGTTAGAGACAGAGAAAAAAAAAAAAAAAAAAATTCTGGCCTGAAGGGAGAGAAGAAGAAAATGAAAAAAAAAATAATAATAATAACAATAAACAGTTCCCAAACGGTGTTAGTGACTACGGACCAAATTGGTCATTTTTTAAAACTTTTGGATGCATTTGGTAATACCCCAAACCTCAGGGTAGGTTTTTGAAATTTACCCTTATTTTTATTTTTTAAAACAGAGAATAACACAATGAATTAATTAAGGATGCAATATTTATCCAATAATAGAGAAGAATCATGGAGTACTACTAAATTCGATAGCTCCATTTATCAGACAATGAACTAAGGTCATTATTATGTGCTAATTCCAATGGAGATACGTGACTCTTTTTGCAGTGTAATGTAATGTGACAGGTAAAGATGAGACATCGGTTATGACCGATTTGGATCTCGTGCAATATTTAGGATATCGCATAGGATGCAATAGAATCCAAGAACTAATAAAATATTAAAAAATAAGTTGAAGAAATGTCTGCAATTGGATGATATTTGTTTTTTTAAACCTTTTGCAGTTTATTCTAAAACTTCTTATTTTTTGTTTCCTTTTTTTACTTTTCAAATCCAATCCAATGGTTACTAGCTATTCCTTCAACTTGTCTAACTTTTTGTTGACCATTAGATGCTATTGCATCTTGTGCAATACCTAGTATATTGTATAGGATTCAAATCTAGCTGCTACATTATTCATAATAAGAATAGAGACACGTCAATAATTAATTAAAAAAAGATAATTAAATTTATTTGCATAATTAATTGCAAAGGCATTAGAAGGACTAATGGACTATATTACATGCCTTTCCCTATCTAGATTTAACAACAAAGAGTCCTCTAAGGGGGTTTCAAAAGTGAAATAAAGTTTTTTGGTTGACAACAATTATGTTTGCATCCGTGCATTGATTGACTTCTCCAAGAGTAAGACAATGTTAAGTTTATATAATTTTTTTTTAAAAGAAAGTTAAAATTTCATTTTGTTGGTATAAAGGATAACAAAAGTCAAAATGAGAGAAACCTACATTCATTTCTAAAATTTGGCTTGAACTAAATCTTTACCCTTAGGGGCTTTTTTTTTTTTTTTTTTTTTTTTTTTTTGGCAATAATAAATAAAAGAGTTAGGAACTAGCCATGGCTGTCTTACATCCATCTTGAGGAATCAACGCTAAAGGGTCTCAAACTCAATGTTTTGAGTTCAATAAGGTGGATTAAGCCATAACCTAACATCATGTTCATCAAAGCAATGGAAGTTTTAGACGATAAAAGACAATAATTCTTAAGTTAAAATTAATATTGTATTTATTAAGAACCTTGTTACTAAATTAGCATATTATGGTATTTTTAACAAAGATTTTCAAGATTCAAACCTCCCCCTCTCCATTATAGCTATCGAATTATCAAAAACATTAACATAATGTCTTTCTCGTAAAAGTTAGAACTCAGGACTTGTCTCATATAAAGATCCTAATAGGACAGCACCTTGGGTCATGAGACTTTTCCCAAAATTTTGTGACATTGAGTCCAACCAACCTAAGCCCATGGAAACAAAGCAGTAAAGGGTCCATATAGACTCGCACTAGTTTCTTTGAAAATGGAATAAACAAAATGGTGAAAAAAGCATTGATATGGGCCCTAACTCGACTCAAACCCAAAATAAGCAAGTTGAATCAATAGCTTGCATTGTACAAGGCCAGCCTTGATTTCACTCATTTTTTACATATAATTATAGCATGTTAAAATTATTAGCTATCAAACTATAAAGATTAAAAGTTTACAAATTCATCTGCCAATGAATGTGATTTTTTTTTTTTAGAAAGTTTCAACTTATATCAGTTTTTGATGTAGGTGGGAGATTGAACCCTAGATCTTTTATTCAACCATAAAAATTTTTACTAATTGAGCTAACTAGAACCCACAATGAATGTGATTTAATAAATAAATAAATAATATTTTCTTAATGTCTTAAAAGTTAACACATCAATTTATAAAAACTATATAGTAAAATTTGTATAACTTATAACACTCTTTTTCTCCTTTTTTTTTTTTTTTTTTAATGTTTACAAGAGCGAGCACATTAAATTTGATTTAACTTGATGTTGAGACAATGCCCTCTTTTGTTTTGCATATTAATTAAAAGAGAAAAAGAGAAGTCCAACTCAATGTCGAGACAATGTTCACTTTTGTAGTACAAATTAATTAAAAGTGAAAAAGAAAAGTCCATGAAGTAATTTATGATGAGAGACAAGATGATATTATAATGTGATCCCTACATGTTTTTTCACTTTTCGAACAATTTGTTTTAAGTTGAAAATGAACGTGAAAAGAGAAGGACTAGGAGTCAATTTATGAGTCAAGACAAGGCAATATTGATGAGACATTTACATGTTTTTGTTTTTATTTTTATTTTTATTTTAATTTATTTTTTAAAAGCAAAGAACAATACAATGAGTTAATTAAGAATGTAATATTTATCCAAAAATAGAGAAGAATCATGGATTACTACTGAATTTGATAACGCCATTTATCTGGTAATGAACTAAGGTCATTATTATGTGCTGAATCGAATGGAGAAATGAGACTTTTTTTGTAGTGTAATGTAATGTGACAAGTAAAGATGAGACATTTGCTTGTAACCGATTTAGATCTTGTGAAATATTTAGGGTATTGCATAGGATGCAATAGAGCATCCAATGACTAATAAAAAATGAAAAAAAAAAAAAAAATAGTTGAAAATTTTTATGTAATTGGATGAGATTTTTTTTTTAAAAACTTTTTACCATTTATTCTATAACTTTTTTTTTTTTTTTTTTAACTTCTTGGATCCAATCTAATGGTTAATTGCTTCTTTTTTTCTTTTCTTTTTTATCCTTTTTTTTTTTTTTTTTTTTTTTTTATCTTATCTAACTTTTTGTTGACCATTAAATGTTATTGCACCTTGTGTAATACCTATTATATTGTAAAGGATTCAAATCTAGCCGCTACATTATTCATAATAAAAATAGAGACACATCAATAATTAAATAAAAAGAGATAATTAAATTTATTTGTAGAGTTAATTACAAAGGCCTTAGAAGGAATAATGGACTATTTTACGATTTTGCCCGAAGCACGTTGCCCTGCCGCAACGTTAGAATATCGCATCGCATGGAGATCAGATCAGATACTATCTTTGATGCATTTTCACAACAACAATAAGTAGCAAGTGCCTTTGTCATCGACCTTGTCGACCAATCATACAAGATTTAAGGATCTCTTAAATACCATGCTTGTAGGGTCGACAACAAAGAGTCTTCTAAGGGGGTTTCAAAAGCGAAATAAAGCTTTTCAATTGACAACAATTACGTTTGCATCCATGCATTGGTTGGCTTTTCTAAGAGTAAGATAATGTTAAGTTTATGTAAATTTTTTAAAAAGAAAAATTTGTTGAAATTTCAATTTGTTGGAATGAAGGATAACAACCATCAAAATGAGAAAACTTACTCTTGCTTCTAAATTTGGCTTGAACTAAATCTTTACTCTTAGTCCTAGGGTTTTTTTTTTTTTGGCAATAAAAATTAAAAGAATTAGGGAACTAGCCATGGTTATCTTACTTCCATAGTGAGAATCAATGTTAAGAGGTCGCAAGCTCAATGGTTTGAGTTCAATAAGGTGGATCAAGCCATAACCTAACATGTTCGTCAAAGCAACAATGGTTTTAGATGATAAAAGGCAATAATCCTCAAGTTAAAATTAATATTGTGTCTGTCAATTAGAGTCAACAACCGTGTAACTAAATTGGCACATTATGTTATTTTTAATGGATATTTTCAAAATTAAAATCTCCATTTCTCCATTATAGCTATCAAATTATCAAAAACATTAAAATAGAGTCTTTCTAGTGAAAGTTGGAAGTCAAGACTTATCCCTCGGATAAAAATCCGTAGGACCAAATAATAGGATGCACTTTGGGTCATGTGAATTTGCCCAAAATTTTAGTCGCATTGAGTCCAACCAATCTAAACCCATGAAAACGAAGCAACAAAGGGTCCCTATAGGCTCGTGCTGGTTCCTTTGAAAATGGCCAATACAAAATGGTGAAAAAAGCATTGAGATGGACCTTAACAGGACTCAATCACAGAATAAGAAAATTGAGAATATTATTCAAGCTACTATCTTCTAGTCTAGTCTTGTCTAGATATTATTTCACTCATATTTAAAATATAATCGTAGCATGTTAAAATTATTAGCTACTAATAATTAACCTATAAAAGTTTACAAACTCATGTGACAATAAACATGATTAGTATCACATCAACACCATAATAAATAAATAAATAATATTAAATTTTTTTTCATAAATTATATTTTTATAATGTTTTAAAAGATAATACGTTAATTTGTAAGAACTATGTAATAAAATTTGTATAACTTTAACACTCTTGTTTTCTTTTTCTTTTTTTAATTTTTACAAAACCGAGCACATTAAATTTGATTTAACTCAACGTTGGGACAATGCCCACTTTTGTATTGCATAATAATTAAAAGAGAAAAAGAGTCTAGTCCTTTTTTTTTTTTTTTTTTTTTGGAGACAATGTTCTCTTTTGTAGTACAAAATTAATTAAATGAGAAAAAGAA
The DNA here is from genome assembly GCF_932294415.1 of Quercus robur. NCBI lineage: Eukaryota > Viridiplantae > Streptophyta > Magnoliopsida > Fagales > Fagaceae > Quercus > Quercus robur. The sequence continues at coordinate 64,270,617 of NC_065536.1, read as the reverse complement.
AAGTCCATGAAGGGATTTATTATGAGACAGGTATTATAATACGACCCCTACATGTTTTCTCACTTTTCCACAATTTTGTCAAAGTTGAAAGTGGAAATGAAAGAGAAGGACTACAAATGAATTTATTGGGGCAAGGCAAAGACAAGACAAGACAATTTTTATGTGACATTTTTACATTCTTTTATTTAATTTTTAACAAAGAATAACAAAGTGAATTACCTAAGGTCTATTTGGTTGGAGGAGTGAAAAAGTAGGAGGATGAAAAATTAGTGGGAGGATAGAAAAAATTTGGTTTTCCCTCATGTGTGTTTGGTTGGAGGGGTGGAAAAGTGGGATGGTGGAAAACTCTTTTGTTTAGTTGGAGAGAAAAAGAGGAGGATAGAAAATGTAGTTCATATAAATTGACTATTATATCCTTGTTATATGATATATAAGAAATAGATATATTTACACTCATTAAATAATATAAAAATTAACACAAATACATATACATTTATATTACTTTTCTTTATTATTATATATAATTTAAAATTTATGAGCAACAAAAATTGATTATGTGTTAACTGGGAAGACATTTTCGAAAAAAAAAAAAATGAGAGAGAGAACCTGGAGTTCATGTTGCTGTGAAGATGCTGAGAGATAAGGATGAAGAGGCAATAAGGTTGATAGGTCACAGGACTTGAGAAAGTGAAAGAGGTAGGTGAGAGCAATAAAAAGTGAGGGTATTCTTGTCACACAATAGGCCTCAACGTTTTCTCCCCTATTTTCTCTTCATTTTGGAGAGAAAAGTTTTTGGGGGCTCGGGTGGAAAATGCCTAGGCCCCACACAAAAGTTTTCTTTCCCCTCCTCCCTATCAAACAACATACAAATTCATTTTCTCTCCTATTTTTTCTCCAAAATTTTCCACCTCCCTATTTTACGTTCAAACAAACACACCCTAAAAGTAGAGAAACATCATAGAGGTATTGAATTCAAATATATAACTCCATAATAATGAATTGAGGTATTTCTTTTTTTTGGTAAACTTGAATTGAGGTATTTCATACTATGCCTATAATACACTACAAACATTGAAACACATGCCCATGAAGCTAGTATTGGAATTATTTGAGTCCTAGCCTAGGTCATTATCACTTGCTGAATCCAAAGTGACAAATGAGGCTTTTTTTTCTTATCTTTTTTCTTTTTTAATGAATAAAAAATGAGGCTCTATTTTTTTGTAATGTAATGAAATGTGACAAGCAAGGATACTTTATTGGATAGGACTAGGGGTGTTCACAATGCGGTGCAGTGTGATGCGATTTTAGGCCTTTTTTAGCACCATCTTTTGCAGTGCGGTTTAGCCAAAATCATAACTGCACCGCACCTCATTTTTGCGGTCACATGTGCGGTGCGGTGCAATGTGGTTTAGAGTTTAGCCCAAACTATAACCACATCACATTTCATTTTTGTAGTCACATGTGCAGTGCAATGTATAAAATGCAATTTGAAACCGGTATATTTTTCAAATTTTGGGTTTTTCTTGCCCAGCTCAAAACTGATTTTTCTCATTGTTTAGGCCAAAATTTAAAATATTGAGCTTTTTTTTTTTCTTTTTTGGGTTGGTTTCCTAATCAACACTTGCTTGGGTTATTAAATTTTTTTTTTTGTTTTTGTTGAAAACTAGGGTTATTAAACTATTAATAATATATTTAATATTTAAATATATATATATATATATATATTAATATATAGAGAGGGTACGGTGCAATGTGGTGCGGTGTGTTGTTAGTTGCGGTGCAATGCGGTTATACCATTTTGCGAGCAATTTTGGTGCAGTTTTTGCAATTTGTGCGGTTTGGTGAACACCCTTAGATAGGACGGATTTAGATCCCATGCAATATTTAGAGTATTGAATGGTAGCATCCAATGACTAAGAAATATTAATATAAAAAAAAAAGTTGCAAAATATCTGTGATTGAAGGGATTTCTTTTAACTTTTTACTACTATTTATTTTTTAAACTTTTTTGGTACGATCCAAAGGCAATTTGTGCTTGCCCAGCTCCCTTCCCTTGGGCCAACTCTGTAGTTGGGCTCACAATTTATTTAGTTAAATGGGCTTATAAGTATCCTACAACGGGCAGCTCCTAGGTGGAGTAACTCTAGATTTGACTAAAGTGATCAACTACTTTAACCGAATACTCAACTAGAAATGCTCGGTCACTTTCCCGACTCCTCCTCTCTCGTGTCTAACCCCTTTCTCTTAGGTGTTTCTTCTATTTATAGCCTTGCTTCAGTGGGTTGGTAATGATTACTCGTTTCTTCACTCGTGTGGGAGGGGCCTGATTAAATTATCCCTAACAAGAGGGTCCCACATTGGAAACAAGATTTTTGGAACTAGCAATAGACGCCAGAGATTTCTCAGCAGCGATATTACCCAGGGAACTACCGAGATTGTTTGGGCCGAGCTCAGGCGACACCGGGCTCTTGGTCAGTATAATTCTTCAGTTTGATATGTCGGGCAAGGTGGATCCCTCATTCTTAGTACCGATCACTTGAGCTCCCAACCTTGGGCCAAGGGCCACAGGTCCATGACTGTACACAGTTATTTTTAATATTTTGCTAACCATTAGATGCTATTGCATCCAGTGCAATATCTAGAGTATTATACAGGACTCAAATCCTATTGCGACATTATTCATAATAAAAAAAGAGCCACATCAATAGTCAATTCAAATCCTAGCTATTTGCTAAATGATTCTTTATTTAAATTATGTTATGTTAAAGTTTTAATTTTATCTCTACTATACTTTGGTTTTTTTTTTTTTTTTTTGGCTAGATAATTTGAGGAAGTCTTGTTGCAAGAATATCATTTGTTCGGGCCTTGACTTCCTCTTATGAGAATCGAAGGCACAGAGCCGGATGAATACATTTTAAGGCTCAAGGCAAAAACAAATTAGTGGTTTTTTAATATTTAAATATCAACTAAATATTAATTATTCAATTTTCTATACTATATTTTTTATTTAAAAACTTTTTTTCTTATTTTGTGAGATGTAATTTATTAATTAAGTTTTTGTATTTAGTGTTAACATCTTTTTATAAGATGTTATAAAAATTGATTGTCAATGATTGTTTGGCACACTCTTTTACAATTAAAAAAAAAAAAGGTTTATGGTCTCAATCGGGTAGGATTTCTAAAGCTAAACCCACCTATATATATATATATATATTTTTATATTTTTTCCTTTTTTAAAAAATAAATTATCATTCTAGAATTTTAGGACATTTTTGCACTATTTTAAAGGTCTTTTATTTATGTAATGAGGACCTTAAAAGTTAGAACACCTTAAATATTTTTGGCATAGGTGGTGCCATAGGCCCAAGCAATTATAATAATTTGTCACTCATCTAACTTTCATTTTTGGATGAATTTTTGTTCTTGAGTAAATACAATTGCAATAGTACGTTAATTTCTAACTTTTGATACTTGCTTGCTTCAATGTTTTATCCGTGGTGTTTTTATCATGATGTTCATATATATATGACAGTGTTACTCTTCAATTAAGGTTTTTTTTTTACTTAAACAAATACAAATTTTTTTTTTTTTGATAGGATAAACAAATATAATTAGTTTCTCTGTTATAAGAATATTGGACACATAAATACATAATGAGTTTTTTTTTTTTTTAGAAAGAAACTGACTCATTTTATTAACTTGAAACGATTACATCCAAATCTAAAATCGAAGTAATTTGCGATGGGACATCTTCCATCCATACTTGTGAATCTGGTATGCAGAATGCATTTTTTGCCAGACTATGAGCTACCCTATTGCCGTTTCTCTTAACATGAGAATGCACCAATTGTTCAAAACTACTAGCAACCCATTTCACGTCGTCTACCAGCAAACCTGTTGGAGAAAGGCTATCCTCTGCTGACTTCAATGCTTTGATCAGATCGAGAGAATCACCTTCTAAAATCACATTTCGAAAGCCCAAATCACGTGCAAGAGAGACTACCATCAAAGTAGCCAGTGCCTCAACCTCATCAGGTTTGTATGCTTGATGAAGTTTTTTCTGAACAGGAAGCCAGCACAGCACCGTTATTGTCCCGGATTACAACCCCAACACTGGACTGATTTGAATCACTGAAAACAACTCCGTCAAAGTTTGTTTTCACCCAACCATCTTGCAGACATATCCATCTAGAACCTCCAACATTGCTATCCGTGACCTACACTTCAGGATTCTGCCGATCAGCTCTAAACTGATTCAGTTTTTGTTTTGCTTGTTCAGCCAACTGAAGGAGCGGAACAACTTGCTAGGTGACTCGTATTTTGTTTCTTTGAGTCCACACCATCCAAGCCGTATAAGCAAATAGCTCAATGGACTTTCCTTCTGCAATTAGCTAAGATAGAAGTTCCTTCACATCTGTAAACTCCACATTAGACCTGAAACACCATTCTTCCCCCACACCCCAAACCTCTCCCAATTCCGGGCAAGACCAGATAGCGTGCACGGACTCCTCTACAGCAGAACGACACCTCTCACAGATCGGGTCAGCTGTAACTTTCCTCTTTAACAACGCCTGTTTTGTAGGAAGAACATTATGACACGCACGCCAAAGGAAATTTTTAATTTTTGGAGGAACTTGCAGCTGCCAAATCTTCTTCTAGAGCTGTTTGTCATGAATTGGAGGGGCTAGTTGGCTTGCTTCCATCTCTGATTCTTGTTTAAGGAACATATATTCAGACTTGCAAGTGTAGTGACCCGATGTGGAGTATGGCCAATACAAAGAGTCCTTATTTGCAACTCGGCTAAGAGGAATCTTCTTGATCAATTCAGCATTCTCATCCACAAATAAACCATCAATCAGCCCCTCGTTCCATGTTCGTATGTTTGGGTCTATGAGCAAATCCATCGTGCAATTTTCAAAACTCTCCAATGGACATATTGGCTGCCTTGGAGGGTGCTTTCTTGGCAACCAACGTTGCTGCCATATATTGATTTTTTCCCCCCACTTCCAATCCTCCAAATTGCTCCCCTTTTAATAATATCCCTCCCCCTAAGGATGCTCTTCCAAGCATAGGAACCTAACCTCGAATCAGCAGCCTCCATTATTGAAGAATTAGGGAAGAAACGAGCTTTAAAAACCTTGTAGAAGAGTGAGGACTTGTTATGCAGCAATCGCCAAGCTTGTTTTGCCAAAAGAGAGTCATTGAACATGGCAAGATCACGAAAACCCATACCACCAATGGTTTTTGATTTTGTCAAATCCTCCCACTTCACCCAATGAATCTTTCTTCAATCACCCCGTTGTTCCCACCAAAACTTCTTAATAAGGGACTCAATCTCATTGCACAAACTTACCAACAATTTAAAGCATCCCATTGTGTAGGTAGGGATAGCTTGGATGACGACCTTTAAGAGCACTTCCCTTCCAGCTTGGGAGAGAAGTTTTGCTTCCCACCCTTGAAGTTTCCTCCACACCTTCTCCTTTATAAAATTAAAACTCTCTTTTTTCCTTTTACCAACTAGAGAGGGCAGCCCAAGGTATTTCTCATAGTTCCTAATTTCCGGTACCCCCAACTTCACCTTTATTCCATGCTTGACTTCTTCCGGTACAAAGTTGCTAAAGAACAATGAGGTCTTGCTTCTATTTACTTTTTGTCCCGAGGCTCCCTCATACTTGTATGATAGATCCAACACCTTGTCACACTCCTCCATTGTAGACCTGCAAAAAATAAGACTATCGTCTGCGAAGAGCAGATGTGTTAGTTTAGGACCTCTCCTACAAAGGGAGAAGTCATGGACATCTCCTTGTATTTCAGCCTTCTTAATCAACCCATTCAGCCCTTCCGTACAAAGAAGGAATAGGAAAGGAGAGAGTGGGTCTCCTTGCCTAATCCCCCTAGTAGGAAAAATCATCCCACAAGGCTCACCATTCACCAAAACAGAATAAGAGACTGTTTTCACACACCCCATCACAAGGTTTACCCACCTCTCCCTAAAACCCATCTTCCTCATAATACCCTCTAAATAATACCACTCCACCCGGTCATAAGCCTTACTCATGTCTAGTTTAAGTGTCATATACCCATATGAACCCCCCTTATAGTTTATCATACTATGCAAGGTTTCGAAAGCCACCAAAATGTTATCTGAAATTAATCGTTCTTTTGTGAAGGCTGATTGATGTTCAGTTATAATGGATGGAAGTATTTTTTTTCAGGCGATTGGCAAGAACTTTGGAATATATTTAGTAAAGTACATTACACAGGCTAATGGGACGAAATTGGTGGGCATATTCAGGAGAATTTATTTTTGGTACAAGAGTAATATACGTATGATTTAAGGGAGATGGTATGGTACCTGAATTCAACCAAGACAATATGGATGAAGTAACATCATGATTTACCGTGCTCCAAAAATGTTGGTAAGAGAGCAGTGGCATACCATCAGGTCCAGGTGCTTTAAGGGGAGACATTTGTTTGAGGGCACTATTGACTTCCCACGCCTCAAAATCCTTACAAAGGGCTGCATTCAGCTCTTCATCAATCATTGTAGGCACACATTCCAGCATGTTAGCGGAAACACTACCCTCTGTAGAAGTAAATAGTGAATTATAGTAATTTACCATGACTTCACCCACATCTTCTTTAGTAGTTTTCCATACCCCTTCCTCATCTCTAATCCCTTTCGAGGTATTCTTCCGGAATCTCTTTGTAGCACAACAATGGAAATACTTTGAGTTTTTGTCTGCTTGATTAGCCCATAGAATTCTTGAACATTGGGCCCACATAGTAGCTTCCCTCTCTTGTAAAACCTCAATATCTTCCTTGATTTGTCTAATTCGGAAATTGTTCCCACTAACCATTGCCACCCTTTCCTCTTTGGCTAAAGCCTTCTTTAACCGATTCAACTCCAATCTTACATTACCAAAAACATTTTTCTCCCAATGCCCCAAATCTCTCCCACACCTCTCCACTTTCCTCAAAATATCTTCCCCATCACCATGCCCACTCCCACTACCCCACGCCGAGAACACCACATCCTCACAACTTGAGTTTGAAAGCCACATTTGTTCGAAGTGAAATAATTTTTTCCAAACCGGTGGAATTAAACCCGAGAGTGAGATGAGAATTGGAACATGATCCGATGACAAACAAGTTAAGTGGAACACTCTTGAACCTGCAAACCTCATGAACCAGCCATTTGTGACCAAACACCTATCTAGCCTCTCCCAAATTGATCTTCCGTCCTCAAAGTGCTTACTCCAAGTAAACTTCAAACCCTCAAACCCCAAATCCATGAATCCACACTCATCGATCACCTCCCTAAATTGCTGCATTTGCCAATGGGGTCTTCTTGCACCCCCAAGTTTCTCATCTTGTCTAACAATTTCGTTAAAATCCCCAACACAAAGCCAAGGCTTCTCCGGCTATGAATTTAAATTCCTTAGCTTACTCCAAGCCTCATGTCTTCTAGTTGTATCGGGTTCACCATAAAACCCGATTATTCTCCATTCATTCTCTAAATTTTTATCAATCACGGCATCAATATAGTACCTATCGAAACCTTCAACCTTCAAATTTACCAACTCTTTCCAATACATAACCAATCCACCACTCCTTCCCACTCTTGGAACCACCCATCTATGATCAAAACCAATACGACTTTTAATTGGTTTATATATTATATGAAAGCCAGCAACAACTTTTTGGGTCTTATGATGTGGGCTTTGGCCCTCCTTGTTTTGTATCTGTTGTTAAGGCTGATGCTAGTGGTTCCTTTGTGTATTTTTCTTTGTTCTAAATAAGATTTGCATCCAAATCAAAAAAATAAATAAATATGATTTGCAGTTCATTAAAAATAAATAAATAAATAAGGAAAGCCAACAACAATATATAGATGTTAGTAATTTTTTTTTTTTTTAAACTATGTATTTGATCCTTAATCTTTAGATCATTTATCAATTTAGTCTCTAATATTTCAAACGTGTCAAATTGGTCCATAACCTATTGATATTGTGTAAAAAATGTCCCTACCTTTAAGTGATGAATGAAAAATGATGACATAGCTAACAGTCAAAATAAAATAATATTTTTATGACACATGTATTGGCCACATCAGCATAAAAAATAAAAAATAAAAAGTTAAGGTTAATTTTTCTGAATTGAAATTATCTTTTTCATCAATTTCATTTTTCTTTGTTTTCTAGGAACCAAATAGTGGTTAAAAACCCATAATTGAAAGCTCAACTTCTTTTTCTTTAATTTCCTTGCAACCAAACAAGAAAAAACCAACTTTGAAGCTCAACTAAAGCATATTTACACTATTACTCCAAATCATTCTCTCTTTACATTTTTTTACCATTGCCAAATTACATTCTTGATGAAATAACCAATGCTATCATCCCAATCCAAATCCTTCGTCTTCTTCATCGGTGACGGCAAGGCACATGTCACGACAGACCCACCATTCAAACCAGAAACCTCCTTTTGGACACTCCTACTCTCCTCCTCCACCACAACCTCCAATGCATTCAGCGACTCTTCATTCTAATCTTTCTTCATCTTCTTGCTCCCAAAGCTCCCTTTCTTAGCCCCAAATCACTCTCATTCCTCTTCCCTTTCTCCTTCCTATTCGAATATAAACAAGGTGGGTTGGGTTGCATTAAAGGCTTCCTGAGTTTCAAAGTTGTTTTTCATTTTTGGTTGCTAGGCAAAAGAAGGAGGTTAGAGCTTTCAATTATGGGTTTTTAATCCATGTTTGGTTCCTAAGAAAGCGAAGGAAAATGAAATGAATGAAAAAGATAATTTCAATCCCAAAAATTAACTTTAACTTTTTTTAAAAAAAGTTTATGCTAAGGTGGCAATACATGTGGCATAAAAATATTATTTTATTTTGACTGTTAGCTACGTCATTATTTTTCATCCATCACTTAACTGTAGGGACCCTTTTTACACAATACTAAAAGGTTAGGGACCAAATTGACATGTTTGAAAGGTCAAAGACCAAATTCACAAATAATGTAAAGGTTAGAGACTAAATACATAGTTTACCCTTTATTAAGTTAGTCTTAAAAGCTAAAACTTAGTATTTTTATTAGGCCTGACAAAATAGCTTCAACCTGATGATCAAACCCCATTCAATCCATACAAGTTCGGTTGCATTAATTTTAGAGCTACCATAAACTAGCTTGGATTGGACGTTTCTCAATCCGATGAGTAAGGTTAGATTGAGAAAGGTACGGTAGATATTGAAGCTATGGCAACGGTAAAACCCCTGAAATTTTCTCTAGAAATTTCAAGGGATTTCTAAAGCAATTCTTGAAAGAGATTTAGAGCTTATTATGAATTCTCTGAAGGCAAAAGATGTATCTCTAGCTTTGTTTGGTCATTTGATTTCTAATGCTAACTTACTTGCAGATACCTTTAGGAGTATTAGTTTTTCTCATGTTTGCTGTTTAGGTAATTCTACTGCTCATAACATTCGTAAATATGCTAAACATGTCACAGATTTTTTAATGTGGATGGAAGATGTTTCTTCCCACCTTACTGTTGTAATCTAAACCGATATGACTCCTTTAATGAAATTTCAGCATTCTTCTCGAAGAAAATAAAAATGAAAAATTCTTCAAACCCAAGCCCAAATCACCCCTAAGTTATACTTGCAAGAAAAATATGGCTTACAATTAGCCTATTTGGGATGACTTAAAAATAATTCAATTTATTTCTTACCTACAATTTTTTTAAATCTCACATTTTTGTTGTGGTTCAAATTACAACTTTACAACACTAAGCATTATAAACGAAATAATACTCATATGATAAAATCTTTGATGGTTGAATAAGAAATTTAGAGTTCAACTCCGGTCTAAAATAAAACAATTAGCATCTTGATCTAATGATAAAGAACACGATCATAAAAAGTAGACGTTATAATTTAAAACACTATAAAAATAAAAATAAATCTAATCTAATGAAAATAAAACCGTACCAAACTCATAGATGCTGTATCTTTTTTCGCTGAAACATAGATTCTGTATCATTGTGAATGGTTTTTGGACTTTTGCCCAACGAAACAATCTAATTTAATGAAAATAAAACCGTACCAGACTCATAATTACCAAATATGATTGCGAATGCAACACATTATTGACTATGACAATGTTACTCTTTAATTATGATTTTTTTTTTACTTTACAAAACTAATTGGTTTCTCAGTTATAAGAATATTGGACACATAAATACATAATGGATTAGTAATTATCACTTTTATTCAGGGCCGGCTCAAGGCCTAGGCAAGTTAGGCTTAGGCCTAAGGCCCCTACTAAAAACAAAATTTTTCCTGGGAAAAAAGGCCGCACTGTTCACAGTTAAAGGTCCAAATTTTTATAAAATTATATATATTTTCTAAAGATTGTACATTTTTTTTATTAGTAATGTACAAATTCTACTATTGGCTTACAAATTGCCATGTTAGTAATCACAAAAAACATGATATAAACACTCATTAGTTAAATTGATGAAGTTCATCAATGAGAGATAATATCACATTATATTTTGAACATTTTATAGTGCTTTTAATTAGTGCATTTTTCTTTTTCATTTCTATTAAGACTCTCAAAGTAAAAGACCAATAGGACCTTAACTCAATTGAAACCCTAAAATATTTCAAAAAGATGTTGCAAATGTGTTTAATCATCAATTATAGATTAATCTCCTCTAATAGTTTGAAACTTTGATTTTTGTAAACTAATATCCTACAAAACCATACACCAAATAATATCTATCTCTCTCTCTCTTAAAATCAAAATATAAAATTAAAAATTAGATTACAATTTTATTTAACTATGCATCGTCTTATATCCAAAATAAAGTATCTTTTTCAATCGCAATATATTTTTATTCCTTTTTATTAATATTTATAATTCAACTATGATATTCAATTCTCTATATGAAATTAACATTAGTCTAGTTAGTATTATTTATGTATTTAATGTACTAAATTAACCTTAATTTGATTAGTATTAAATAATTTTGTTTAATTAATATTTACATATTAAAGACCCCGCATAAATTTTTCGCTTTAAGCCCCAAATTATGTTGGGCCGCCCCTGCTTTTATTTGATTTATAATTTTATATTATAGAAAAGCCAACAACACTAGATGGTAGTATTGTTTTTTCATATATTAATTTAATCTTAAAAGATAGTATATTTTACTAAGCATGACAAAATATCTCTTCCATCTTCAGTTGCTGCCTTGGAATGTTTGGCGGTTGTTCATGCACTTAGATTGGCCAGTGAATTTGGCTTCTCCCCTATTATCCTTCGAGGGTGATTTGTATGCAAAGCTCTTAGCAGTGAGGAAGAGTCATTTACTTCTTTTGGTCACCTGGTAGCTAAAATCAAATCTCTTGTAAAGACCTTCTGTGTAGTTATTTTTTTTCATACTCGTAGATAAGATAACTCTGTAACTCAAAACTTGATTAGACATATTAGCAGGTTTATCAATGGGAACACATCTCAATTCTGTAACTTTGACAGATGTTGGTTGAGTTTTCTTAATAATATTTTCAATTTTCTTCTAAAAACAAATAAAATTACTAAGCATGACAAAATAGCTTCAACCCAATGAACTAACCCAACTCAATCTAGAGCAACCCAAACTAACTTGGACAGGAGATTTCTCAGTCCAAAAAGTAAGGTTATATTGAAAAATACCACAAACACAAACCCAAACCCAAACCCAAACCCAACACACTCCTAAGTTATACTTGGAAGAACGATATATATATAAATATATTTTATATATATATATATATTTGAGAAATACTTGAAAGAACAATATAGCTTAAATTACTAGCCTATTTGGGATGCCATAAAAAAAATGAAAATAAATCAATTTATTTATTAGATACAATTTTTTAAAACCTCACCCTTTTTTTTTAATTCTAATTACAACTTTAAAAGACTCAACATTATAAACGAAATAATCTAATCTAAATGAAAATAAAACTGTACCAAACTCATAGATGCTGTGTCATTTTTGCTGAAACATGGATGCTGTATCATTGTGAATGGTTTTTGGCCTTTTGCCCAACTATAGGAAATTATTGAACAAACACTGATAAAGATCAGCATGCATTTACAGCTAGTTTCATAATTACATTTGGGTTCTCAATTTTAGCTTTCTGTTTTTTTTTTTTTTTTTTTTTTTGGAGAATGTTTTTTTAATCTTCTTCATCATTACAGATTATTAAATTTCCGTGTTTTCATGGAAGTGATTGAAGTGACTATATATGCAGTAAGCCCCGGTGCAGTGGTGGCAGTTGGTGACTTATTTATCTTTTTTATGAAAGTGGATACAATCAAATTAACAGAACGTAAAATCACATTAATGAAGGGATAGAATAAGTGGCACGGACACAGCTTCTGTCCAGTGGCACAGTGTAACCTCGGTTGAAAACCGTGAGGATATACTGTGTAAGAGGAGAAAGAAAAAAAAAAAAAACCGAATAATAAGATATAATGGTTATGCAGACATTTCTACCATTTGTGCCCAACACGAAGCAATGAGAAAATGCTGAAATATCAGAATATTTATTATTTACCTTGAGCTGCACTTTTTTTTTTTTTTTCTCACCTAGAGTTTATGTCTGGCCAGTTTTTACTGGACATATTAAAATTCGGATATGTAAACGATAGAATTAGGTCAGGTTTTGGTAAGAAATTTTTAGTAATATTATTTATATTTTTTAAAAATATATGTATGTGAAAAAATATGAAAATATGTGTAATGTTATTTAAACATGAAAACTATTATTTAAATAATAGTAACAAACAAGCCGTGTCATTTTTTTCTCTTCCTCTAAATATATATTGTACGTTTTTAGACCCCTCAAGCACAAATAGATTAACCTAGGTAAATTATATAGATCTAGGTTAACACAGATAAATCATATCATTAAAACAGTTTGAAAAATAAAAAACACAACAATATAATAACTCAGGAAAACCAAATCGGTAAAAAACTTGGGGAGTATTTAACCTAGCTATCCTTAAGGTAAAACAAATCCACTATGAAAGAATTGAGTTTTACAATAGCGACTTAAACCACTAACATCCTATTGCTACCTCGAGTAGAAAACTTACTACCATGACCACGTGACAACTCCGAGTCCACGAACTACTTCTTTCTTGGATTCACAGCAACCACAAGTACTCCCACATGTGTTTCTCTTTAAGCTCTTTGTGCAGCAACTGAAATGATTACCAAACTCTCGACATCAATCTTAATCTTGATAACTCTAAGTATGCATGAAGGTAAATACCTCTTGATCTCACAAGAGATTCACACACACAACATAAACAACAATAGTAAAACGTGGCTAGGGTTTTTCATTTTATACTTAAGGCAAAACATTAAATCCTACACGTCATACGGGTTTGGGCTTGAGTTGGAAAATTTTACAGAAAAAAAAAATTTGCACAAGTTTCGATCGATTAAGTCTAATTTTTGATCGATCGAGCTTTGTAGATTTACACAATAAATCCTGTAGCACACTAGATTCCAACTTTACACAAAAACACACTTTGAGCAGCCTAAATCTAGATTAAATGTTTTGATCATGGTTTGCCAATATTACACATTAAAGTTTTAATACATTAGTTCCTAATTCCTTAGAACCTAACAAACTCCCCCTCTGACAATCCGTGGCAAAACATATTCCAAAACAAAAATGCTCAACATTACAAAACAGCCTAACCAACAACAATTCAACCTAACTACTATCTATCAGTTGCAAGTGTAGACAGCAGCACGACTGAATCAATCTGTATATTCCTGTAACACTTAACAAACACATAATTGCATGTGTGGAAAATACAAGTAAAAACAAAATAAGTTCTTGTTTTCATAAAATAGAAAATAAAGATATATATCATGAATAACCTCATAATATAAATCAATAATCAATGTAGTACAATGTGAAATAATAAACAGAAATAAAAATATAAACATAATGTCTCCCCCTAACATATACATCTCATAAAAATAAAGGAATACAACATGAGCCAAAAACATAAATACATCATGAAGCACCTAGATATAATTTAAAGCTCCAAAGTAAACAAAATCTCCCCCTATCCCCATCCATATGTACTCCCCCTTTTTGTGACGAATTGTCAAAGGGCAATCAAGACTCATCATTAAAAGAAGGTGGTGGAGAACGTCTAGAACTCGCCAAATCAGCACGTAACACCTAAAGCTCAGTGAGCACATCCACCAAAATTTGTCCCTAAGCCGCTTGAACGGTCATGACAGTCTCCAGCATACTCCACAAAGAAGCATCACCAAAAGAAGAAGTCGGTGGAGGATCAACTGCAGCTGTGAGATTGACATACTCCTTAGCTGTAGGATCACTTGAAGAAGGAGGTAGAGGTGGTGCACTAGAGGAAGACTCTACTCTAGGGTGTTTAGAGCTAGCTCTCATCTGAGCAGCTCTCTGTCGAAGGGAGGTGACACCTATGGGAGCTATGATTTGTATGAGCTTAGAATCAAGAAACTCATCTAACCCTAGATGCAACAAGATCCGATGAATAAAAACAGGAAAGAAAAGACTATGTGATTTAGAATTACTCCTATGAACCTCAACCAAAGAACAAATGAATAGGGTAGGAATACTTATAGGAGCGTCAGTCACAAGGGATACAAAAATGCACATCTCTCAATAGGAATGGTGTGCAAATGAGAAATGGGCCAGAGAGAATGACAAGCAATCTAGAAAAATAAATAGTTAAGCTCAGTAAGCTCATGATTAGTGATACGAGGATCGAAACCCCATCAAATGGAAGTACCGGTAATGTGAGACATGATCTCATCAAGTGGAGGGTCCTTATCATAAGGATAGACAGGCTATTGTACCAAAGGTACACCAAGAGTAGAGGCCACTACCTAAGGAGTAATGACATACTCTTCTCCCCTTATCCAACTCTTCACAAACTGAATGTTGGATGAAGTAGAGTGGACAAAGAGGTTCGAGTAGAACTCTTTGATCAAAACAGCCGGAAGGGGATGAAAAATGTCCAAAAGAGGTAACAAACCCTGACTCTCAAAATTCCTACGTCTCTCAGGATCTAACTCATCAAGTATCACTTTAGGCTCAGCCCACATGGTTCTAAAGATATAGAGTTTCTCAAAATTCTCTTGGTGTTTCTCACTACGAAACCTCTCACTATCAAAAGCTGGAGTAGAGGTATAGGTAGATATCCTATGGGTTCTAGTCTTCCTAACCATGATGCTAAGGTTGGAAAGGACAGAAAGGAAAAAAACAAAGAAAACCCAAGGGTAGACTGCATCAAACAAGGTTAGAGTAAAAAAAAAAAACAGTCTAAATGATACATGAATAGTATAACCACATGATGCATGCTCTAATGCATTGAGAGGAGTTCAATGTCACTTTAGAATCCAACAATTGACTTGGACAGATAGTTTTAGTTGAAAAACCCCAATTTGAAAATACCCAATTTCAAAAAGCCATCCAAATTGACCAATTAATTATTATACTAGTTAAATAACAATACATAATGACATAATTAACCAATTACACAAGTCAATTTTACCAAATTAAGCCCAATTGAACAAAATCCCCAATTTGAGGTAGTTTCAACCCTAGAATTTCAAAATTTTCCCAAAACACAAATTCAATCAAATTAAAGCATGGGATTCATGTTTATATCATCTAAGAACAAAAACCCAGTGATTTAATTTGAAAGAAAACACCTCAAAAATAAAAAAACCCCCAAAATCCATTAGGTCCAAAAATTACACCTAAGATGCATGAAATATGTGAATAAAAAGAAAAAGAATGGGTAAAGGACATACTGGCACTTGAAGACAAAATCCTTTGAGAAAAATTAGGAAGAAAGCGACAAAAAGAAGGTTGAGGTGGATCGGTCGAAGAGAGAGAGCAAAAAGCTTTTTGAAAAGTTGAATAAAGTGAAAAACACATGAGAGAAAAAGCTTTTTAAAAAACCATCAGACCGAATTTCGATCGGTCGAAAATTAGGTTCGATCGATCGAAAATCAATTTCGATTGATCCAGAATCGATTGAGCCAGGCAGATTGTAACCTAAATTTTTATCGCATTTTCGATCGGTCGAGCAACAAGTTCGATCGATTAGAAATCTGGAAAAAGTAGTTTTTTGAAAAACATAGCATTTGAATGCAGAAACTCATCAAAGCACATTGTTTTATGAATGAAAGCATGAGTATGAGATGAAAAGTTTTTCAAAAACCCTTGAATTGAACTCAGATCTTCCAAAAACAAGTTTTTAAATCTAATTGTCCTCAAAGCTCAAACATTAAAACATATTTTGCATCAAAATCAAGGAAATTTTAATCTTGGATGACCATAACAAGTTCACACACAATATAATGTACTAAGCTTAACAAAGAATAACTTGTGTAGTATGTGCAACTAGCAAAAACTTGAGATACATGTGAAGTGATAAGTAAATAATAATCAATTACAATCTCTACAAAATTCATCACATAAGTTTGAAAATGACTATCACCCAAAGAGTTACATCATATAACTCTCATATCTCTTACAAAATAAGCTTACAATCATATAAGTTTCTTAATTTGCCTCATAATGTATACACCAATTTTATTTTATTTGAAATTTATTCAGATAGCCAAGATAATGTACACACCAATTTTATTTCAATTTGAATTTTATTATAAGCTATATTCTTTTTGTGCATGTGCTACACTTTCTTGAGCACAAAATCTTATGATATGCACTAAGGTGTTCATGATTGGCTGGTAAATAGCAGTGAGATGGTTATTTATGTCTTTCTCTTAGAATTTTTTAGTCATTACAATCAAAAGCATGTGACTTCAAGATCAAAATCATGTAATCAAAAACTATAAACAACTCCCACACAACATGCACTACAAAGCTCAAACTAGTAAAGTGCAATAAAATAAACTCATCCAAGCTAGACAAGGTACATAAACATGTTATGTAAACATAATATGGCCAATCCTTGATTTCAAATTCAAGAAAAATAATGCAAAACACATTTTTCTTCCCTTTTCCACCTTTTTTTTTTTTTTTTTTTTTTTTTTTTTTTTTTTTTTTTTTTTAAAGAATAACAAAAACAACCTAGTATGAGATGCATGAATGTTATGCAATGCTAATCCTAGAAAAAAAAAAAAAAAAAAAAAACAAAGAGGAATGGTCAAAGAGAATAGAGCGATGAAGCACAAAGACCATGTCAGAAAGACTCAATTAGATCGAGCCTTTTGCATCCAAAACTTTTTAGATGCAACTCTTGCATTGGAGTTATTATTCATATTAGAATGCTGAGCAACTCCATGATTGGAATAAAGGTTTAAAACCTTTACTAATTCACCAATAAGTACCATGGGATCTTGTACTTGAGGCACAGATACTTTTGGCTTATTTGCTCGCGTAGCAGCTTACAACTTGAAACAGTTTGGATGAATGTGCCCAGACGTTCCACAAAAATGACAAACCCATGCAGGTCTATCATGCACCTTGTCCTTAGAAGGGTTAGGAGTCTTAGGTTTAGACTCTTTGAGATCAACCTTAATCATCCTTGGAGGTGTAACTTCTGCTAGTTTGACAATCTCACTCACGGGAGGCTCAGAAGAAGAAACAAAGTTTGTGGAATGATTCTTAGAAATGGTGATGCTATCTTCAAAACCTAAACAAGTTTTGTCTAAGGGAGACTTCTGAATACTCAGCATGTGTTCAAGTTTGGAACTAGCAGTCCTATTTGTTTGTTCTCTAGCAACAGATAACTCAAGTTCCAAATTTTTTATTTTATCAAGCAATAGCATGTTCTCAGTCTTCACCTTATCAAGCAATTCATTAGCATCCAAAAAATTTCAAGAGCAAATTTTTCTTATCAAGTTCAAGAGAAACAATTTTCTGTAAGCTTAAATCAACATTCATAGCATCCTTTGCAGCAACCTTGTAAAGTTTATTAAAGGTTTCTTGTAAATCAGCACTCTTAGAGAGTTTCCCATCAGAAGGATTCTCATCAACCACAACACTTTCATCAATTACAGCAGTAGCTGTGAAAGTAATGAAGTTTCCATCCTCATCACTATTAGACTCATGATCAAAAACTTCATCATCACTAAGAGTTACAACAATAACTTTACCCTCTGATCTCAAGAATGTAGGACATTCCAATTTCACGTGACCATACCCTTAACAACCAAAACATTGTTGACCTATAGAATTATTTGAGGTTTAACCTACTTTCTCTTTAGGTTTTTCAGCATTATTCACCTTAGTGGGTTCATTTCTCCCAAAATTTCTAAGTTCAGTATTGTTTTTACCTCTTGTCCTTTTGTTATTAGTTCTAAGAAAATTTCTAAAGTTCTTGGCAAGGTAAGCAATCTCTATAGCAAAGAGTTCATCATCAAATTCATTTCTATCAACATCATCAACTGACTTAAGAGCCATTGATTTGGATTTGTTTGTCTTGGGTAGGTCTAACTCATAGGACTGAAGAGATCCTACAAGTTTATCAACAAGGATGGAGTTCAAATCCTTACTTTCAATAATGGCAGTCACTTTGGGTCTAAAGTTCTCAGTCAAAGATCTAAGTATCTTCCTAACAATCTTAGGTTGATCATAGATTTCACCTAAATTATAAGCAAAATTAACAATATCATTAAACTTAGCATAGAATTTATCAAAACTTTCATCATCAGATATTCTAATACTTTCAAATCTAGTTGTTAATTGCTGCAGTTCGTTGATCTTAACTGCCTTTGTGCCTTCATGCACAGTTTGGAGAATATTCCAAGCAGTATGAGAAACCTCAACATTTGAAATTCTCTTGAATTCCTCCATAGAAACAGTATTAAAAATAACATTCATGGCTAACGGCTGCTTTTTTCTGAAAAGTTTGCCACTCACTAACAGAAGTAGTGGGCTTCTCCCATCCGTATTCAACGGAATTTCAGACTCTCTCATTAATAGATTTCAGGAATGCTTTCACCCTTACTTTCCAGTAGGTATAGTTGTTCCCATCAAAGTGAGGTGGGATCACAAGAGAGTGACCGTGTTCCATGACAACAAGGGTCAAGGATCAACTCTTAGATCAAAAGATCTAAATGCTAGAACTAACCCACTCTGATACCACTTGTACGTTTTTAGACCCCTTAAATGCAAACAGATTAACCTAATTATTTAGTCAAGTGATTAACTTAGGTAAATTATGCATATCTAGGTTAACACAGATAAATCATATCATTGAAACAGTGCGGAAAATAAAGAATACAACGATATGATAACCCAGAAAAACCAAACCAGTAAAAAACCTGTGGAGGATTTAACTTAACTATCCTCAAGGTAAAACAAATCAATTATGAAAGAATTGAAGTTTTACAATAGCGATTTAAACCACTAACATCTTATTACTACCTTGAGTAGAAAACTTACTACTACGACCACGTGACAGTTCCGAGTCCACGGACTACTTCTTTCTTGGATTCACAACAACCATAAGTACTCCCACTTGTGTTTCTCTTTAAACTCTTTGTGCAGCAACTGAAACGATCACCAAGCTCTTGACATTAATCTTGATCTTGATAACCCTAAGTATGTATAAAGGCAAACACTTTCAGATTTCACAAGAGATTCACACACATAGCATAAACAATAACAGTAAAACGTGGCTAGGGTTTTTCTTTTTATACTTAAGGAAAAACATTAAACCCTACAAGTTATACGGGCTTGGGCTTGAGTTGGAAAATTCTGCAGAAAAACAATCTGTACGAACTTCAATCGATCGAGTCTAATTTTCGATCGATCGAACTTTGCAGATTTACACAATAAATCTTGCAGTACACTCGATTCCAACTTTACACAAAACACACTTTGAGCAGTTTAAATCTAAACTAAATGTTTTGATCATGGTTTGTCAACATTACATATTAAAGTTCTAATACATTAGTTCCTAATTCCTTAGAACCTAACATAGACAAGTATAGACAAAGTTTAGCTACAAAATTGGTTGTAACCTAGGACTACAAACTCATTCAATAAAATAATATTACAACATATTTTAAAAATCTAACTTGCATATTCTTTACACTCTTAATACACATGTTAGATTTTATATCAATCGGATATTATTTATTATATGATCTATAAACTTATATTTTGGGCATAATTTTAAATTATAAAAACTTACAATTTAAAAAATTTATTGATGACATAGCTATTGATCTTTAATTTTTTTTTTCTTGAAATTTTGCAAGTATAGAAGATATAAGAAGAAGATGTAATGCAATGATAGATTTGTCAAAATTCACCTCCAATAAAAAGATATTAAGTAAGTTTGTAATCTAAGGCTACAACTAATTTTGTAACTAAACTTTGTCAAGTATAGAAACTTATTAAAGATGAGTGTTGTGTATGTATCATAGTAGCTTAGGTTTTGTATATAGTAATACTATCCGCAAAATAATTCATAATTATCATGGTAATAAGTTGCTAATTAAATGTAATATAAACATTGGACTCAAATCAAAATCAATAAAAGGACATGAACTCAACTATTGTGAAATAGTTTCTTAAAAAATGAAAAAATTTGTGAAATTTTTATTTGAACAAAGTTTCTCTCCAAACTAGTTTGGAGAGAAACTCTTCAAACTTCTCATATATTTCTTTTTTGGGTGTAAATTTTGAAAATCTAACCGTTGAATTTTATGTTCCTTATGTTTTTAACATGTATATCAAATTTTGTTCAAATCGGATATTATTTACTATTTGATCAATTAACTTATTTTTTATATACAACTTTAGATTACAAAAATTTAAAATTATAACATTTATTTGATGACATAGCAATTGATCTTTGATTTTCTTGAAATTTTGTAAGTATTAAGGATGTAATAAGAACATGCAATCTAACGGTTAGATTTTGAAAATTCATACTCAATATAAATATATATGATGAGTTTGTAGGTTTTCCTCTAAACCAATTTGGAGAAAAACTTTGTTATTTTTATTTTGTCTGTAAGTTTGTAACATTACTTCATTACTTATTTACCATGAGTTGCATGCACTTTAGTTTCTTCTTCTCTTTCTATTTACTATTTTTTTAATCTCCTTATTCATGAGATTTTTCATATGGTCCTGTTGTTGCATCATCAGGTGAAAGTGCATTTAATATATACAAAGGGATTCAATCAAATATGATGAAACAAGCTATGGAGACTTTTTTTTTTTTTTTTTTTTTGGAAAAAAAAAATCATATGTTTCACTCATAATATTATATTTTATATATACTTCATCAATCATAATATGTTACATGTCTTCTTCTTCTTTTTTTTTATTTTTAGGAAAGTAACATATGGAGAGAATATTATCATCCTATACATATCTTCTATGATTCATTTACATTTATTTCCATAATTAATCTCTTAATTTACATGGAACTATTATGGAGGAAAATTATAGAATTTTGAAATAGTTTTTTTTTTTTGTTTCAATTTTATTTTCATTTTTTCACAATATTTTTCCTTCAATGAATTCTTTCTATTTTGAATTATGTTGACTTTCTTAATTATATTCTGTTTTTTTTTTTTTTTTTTTTTTTTTTTTTAATATATATTGTTTCTTTGATTGATTTTCTTAACAATAAAATTTTAATTTTTCTAAGTACTACTCATCATGCATGTATGCATCCATTTGAACATTGACTTTCATATATTGTAATTAAGGATTTTATCAATAAATATTATTGAGCTCTCTTTAATTAAGTTTACCTGTATAAAGAGATTTCAATAATTAATATTGTTTTAAGTATATCGCTATATGCTTATATCTTTTATTGTGAGTGTAAGGGCACAAAATCTTTAACGGCCCAACATCGGTGTTGGGCTCGCACACGGAAAGTCCCTCACAATAATATTTGTAGAGAGTGGGCTTGAAAGGCCAGCGTTGGATCACAGGGTGACATTTCGGGCCGGACTATAGATGAACCGATATGAAAAAGAGCTTTGGGCTGGATATTCAGGCCCTTCAATCTTGTATCTAGGAGGATTTGGCTCCTCGGATCATGTCCGAGGAACGATGGTGCTGTCCTCGGTTACCCGTCGGAGGGTTTTTATGTGGTGTCCGGCATATATTATCCAGGCATTCTCTTTCATCAAGTCTTTCTCCAGAAGCTAGATGGGAGCCTCCCTCCTTTTGGTCACATAACATTCTCTTTTATACTAGCCTACGTTCGTTGTCCTTCGTCCACGTGTAGGGTCGATCTTTCTAGGACAGATATCTGTCCCATCAGTCTAATCCCAAAATTACTGGAGATGATCCATAAAGCCTAAGATCCCGGCTCTGTTGGGGGCAGTGTCATGTCAGGGAAGGGTATTAAAGACAACTTCCCCAGGATATTTTCTGATCTTTCTAGTTTACTCGTGTTCCATTCCTATCCCTGAGGTTTTGGGCCTGCCGAGGACGAAACCGTCCTCGGCTATGTCTTCGGGCTACTTTTTATGTATCCTAGTTTCAAGCTTGGGCCCTGGCCTCCTTCAGTTTAGGATCGGTGGGCTTTCCATAAGCGTGTGGGCCGGACCCATAAACTATTGGACCCCACATTAGCCCCTCAAAATCCTGCTGTCCAACATCATGGTAGGACAGGTGGATTTTGATGATGTCAAGCCCTTATTGCCGTTCACTTTCTTCGGATCTTGATCAACACTGGCGACTCTTCCCCTCCCCAAGGAACGCACCGGTCTACGAGCCGTTTTTCCTAGATTTGCGCACGTTGCCGTTATGCCGCGTGGTTATCTGCAGCGTGTCTTTAATGTCTTCCCATTTACGAGGCCTCCCAGATATAACGGTTACTGATGGTGTAGGAGAACGAAGCGGCGCGTTATACTCTGGATTTCCCTGGGGATCTGAGTGCGTTACATACCCTCTTCTTCGTCCCCTATATATAAAGAGAGAAGACAGAGGGTGACTCTCTCATATCTGAATCCCTCACGTTCTTCTCAGAATCCACTTCCTCCATCCGGTTACGCCCTAGTCAATAATACTTCTCTCATAGTAATCCACCATGAACAAATCCTTCCTCTCCCATAAACGCCATGTCCTGACAAAACTTGAGATGGCTCGGTCAGGGCAAGGATGGCGGAGGCTTAAGATTTGCCTCCCCATTCTTTTAGCCAAAATCCGAAGTAGGGACTCGTCACACCCCATTTCTGGTGTGACTGAGTTGAAAACCTCCCTTGTCATCTCCATCTGCTCTCTCATGAGCATACCTAATAAGGCTCCCCTTCTCCCTCTTTTGCTCCTTTTACTTTCTTTTCATTGCTTCCCTCTTCTTCTCCTCCTTCCCGCTCATGTCCTCCATCTTCTTTTTCCCTTGCATTCTTCAGTGACAAGAGCTTGCTGAAGTGCTTCCATGTCTTCCAATTCTTCTTCCTTCTCCTTCATTATTTTTGTATAAGGATCTTTTCCTGATATGAGCAGTACTGAGGCATAGATTTCAGAAAGACTTTGAAGGCGAATTCAGAAGACACTTGATGGTTTACTTATTTGTGTTACGGATGTTGTTACTGTTTTAGCAGTTCATTTTTTGTATAGGCTTGTTTAAGCCCTTCCTTGTATGTTGTAACAATTTTTCATATTAATAAAAGTGATTGTTACTCTATTTCGTATGTCTTGTTTATATATTCTAACAAATGTGAAAGCGCTGCTCGGCATAATAGTATAGCATTTGAATCAATAATAACTAAGGCCAAAGTAATCGTTCCTAAAAAGATGCCACGATAACTTTAACAAAATTATTATTCAACATAACAATCCGACCAGTGAGGAGTGAGACTTATCTTAAAATTAGCCGTGATGGGCATTAAATTCTCGATAAGGTGTAAGAAGTAGTTATCCGAGGACACATTACCCACCGGATGAATGGCCTCCTTAGGTTGGCGATCATTAGGTCGTTCTGTCATCTCCATGATACGCGAGCCTTAACCTTTTCCAGTATTTAAGCCGAGAAATTTCTTCATTCGGGCAGTTGATTTCTCAAGCAGCCTAAGTTCGAGGACTTTGCAAAACCTGGATTTTGTTCAGGACTTATGCGTTTTACCTTATGTACTTGATTTTTCCCTTAGGCTTAAGTCCGAGAATTGTGTCTTTATCGGTACTTGGTTTTCCCTTTTAGCTTGAGTCCGAGGACCATGCAAGCCTTAGGTTCTATCCGGGACCAATGTCTGAATTAGTACTTGGTTTTCCCTTTTAGCTTAAGTCTGAGGACCATGCAAGCCTTAGGTTCTGTCCAAGACCAATGTCTGCATCAGTACTTGGTTTTCCCTTTTAGCTTGAGTCCGAGGACCATGCAAGCCTTAGGTTCTGTCCGAGACCAATGTCTGCATTAGTACTTGGTTTTCCCTTTTAGTTTGAGTCCGAGGACCATGCAAGCCTTAGGTTCTGTCCAAGACCAATGTCTGCATCAGTACTTGGTTTTCCCTTTTAGCTTGAGTCCGAGGACCATGCAAGCCTTAGGTTCTGTCCGAGACCAATGTCTGCATTAGTACTTGGTTTTCCCTTTTAGCCTGAGTCCGAGGATCATGCAAGTCTTAGGTTCTGTCCAAGACTTTGAATTCAGATTTTCCCTTTCATTGAGCATTTCCCGAGGTGCCAAACAGGGTGTCCCTGGGCCTTCACGCAAAGCGGGCCTGGGTCGCGAATTCAATGAACCCGCGGATTAAGAGATATTTCTGCAACCTCTGGCCATGCAGTACTTCTCTGACGCCCCAAAGATCGAGGCGCGCCTTTACGAGGCTCCTTGAGTCTCTTGGCTGCAGTTGACGTTGGAAGTTGAGCCAAGACCACTTTGTCGGTAGTGCTCCTTGGGACGCCGCGTGAGTTGACTGCCACTATCTTGTCTTTTCAAATAAATAGGAGGGAGAGAGGGCTGCTTTATATATACACCCATCCTTTTAGTTTTCTCTCACATCACGCTTCCCATACCCGGAGTTCTCCTTTCTTGGCATAACATGTTGAAAGCGAGGGTTGGGAAGAAAGAACTTTCTCCGCCGCAGAAGCGCCATGTCCTCATGAGGCTTATAACAGTAAGGTATGGGCACAGGAAGTATAAGTTCAGGAAAGTACTCCATCTCCACCGAGGGGGAACGGCGTCTCTCCCTCTTTTAGTCAAAATCCGAAGCAGGCTCTGTTCATGCCAACACTTTGGTATGTCAGAAGAAAGATTCTCCGCCATCAGCGCCTCTGCTTAGCAGCAGGCGAATATTTAGAGAAAGCCCCTCAGTTTCCCACTCCCTGCATCTTTTCTTCAACGGTGCCAGGCTTAAGTTGGGTTTCTTTGGCTGCCCGAGTTATGGGCATGTAGGAGCGCGGGGGAAGAATAAGGTCTCGGAGCTGTAGCCAACCTTTCCTCCGACATACCTCCTCGGTTTTCTCCAGCTTTCTTGTATTTTTCTTTTTCTTGCTTATGTGGTAAGCTTTGACGTAGGCTGATTCCAGCTTTTCGTTTGTACACTGTACTATTTCGGGATATCAGTTGGGTATTCTGTGATAAGCGCGTGAATATCGTCCAAGGCTGATGATTTATAAATATTCCATCCGAGCAATCGACTGGGAGTTAGGGAACTCCGATGGCGCTTTTGCGTACTTGGTTTCCCCATAGGCTTGAGTCCGAGGACCATACAATGCCTTGGTTCTGTCCAAAACTTGTATGCTTCTTTTTAAGTAGTTGGTTTCCCCAGAGGCTTGGGTCCGAGGACCATGCAAGGCCTTGGTTCTGTCCAAAACTTGTATGCTTCTTTTTAAGTAGTTGGTTTCCCCAGAGGCTTGGGTCCGGGGACCATGCAAGGTCTTGGTTCTGTCCAAAACTTGTATGCTTCTTTTTAAGTAATTGGTTTCCCTAGAGGCTTGGGTCCGGGGACCATGCAAGGCCTTGGTTCTGTCCAAAACTTGTATGCTTCTTTTTAAGTAGTTGGTTTCCCCAGAGGCTTGGGTCCGAGGACCATGCAAGGCTTTGGTTCTGTCCAAAACTTGTATGCTTCTTTTTAAGTAGTTGGTTTCCCTAGAGGCTTGGGTCCGAGGACCATGCAAGGCCTTGGTTCTGTCCAAAACTTGTATGCTTCTTTTTAAGTAGTTGGTTTCCCCAGAGGCTTGGGTCCGAGGACCATGCAAGGCCTTGGTTCTGTCCAAAACTTGTTGGAGATCAGCCCCTAGACCATGGCGGGGGGATTTGGCCTGAAGCCGGAAGCCCCTAGAGCTGCCCGCGCTGTTGACACTGCAGGGCGTAGCCCCTAGCAAAAATCCGGGTCGGAGCAACGACTGCATGTCGCCGGAGATGGAGGGAATCCCACAAACCTCAGCTGGCTAGAGAGTTGACTCAAGCACCTCTTGCGCCAACGCGCAAGCCTTCCCACAGACGGCGCCAATTGTAAGGGCACAAAATCTTTAACGGCCCAACATCGGTGTTGGGCTCGCACACGGAAAGTCCCTCACAATAATATTTGTAGAGAGTGGGCTTGAAAGGCCAGCGTTGGATCACAGGGTGACATTTCGGGCCGGACTATAGATGAACCGATATGAAAAAGAGCTTTGGGCTGGATATTCAGGCCCTTCAATCTTGTATCTAGGAGGATTTGGCTCCTCGGATCATGTCCGAGGAACGATGGTGCTGTCCTCGGTTACCCGTCGGAGGGTTTTTATGTGGTGTCCGGCATATATTATCCAGGCATTCTCTTTCATCAAGTCTTTCTCCAGAAGCTAGATGGGAGCCTCCCTCCTTTTGGTCACATAACATTCTCTTTTATACTAGCCTACGTTCGTTGTCCTTCATCCACGTGTAGGGTCGATCTTTCTAGGACAGATATCTGTCCCATCAGTCTAATCCCAAAATTACTGGAGATGATCCATAAAGCCTAAGATCCCGGCTCTGTTGGGGGCAGTGTCATGTCAGGGAAGGGTATTAAAGACAACTTCCCCAGGATATTTTCTGATCTTTCTAGTTTACTCGTGTTCCATTCCTATCCCTGAGGTTTTGGGCCTGCCGAGGACGAAACCGTCCTCGGCTATGTCTTCGGGCTACTTTTTATGTATCCTAGTTTCAAGCTTGGGCCCTGGCCTCCTTCAGTTTAGGATCGGTGGGCTTCCCATAAGCGTGTGGGCCGGACCCTAAACTATTGGACCCCACAGTGAGTATTTTATGTATTTTTTAATCGATTTATCAATTTGTAACATTTTTTGAATTTTATAAATATTATAAATGGTTATTTAACCTTATAGTTTGATCAAGGACTCAAAACTATACCAAGTTAAGTTCTAGCTTGAGTTTAATTAGTAGAAGTTGTTTTAAATTGGAAGAACACTTGGTACAAAAGCATAGTAAATTTGAAATTTAATTTAGTATAGTTGATACAATATTAATTATGGTGAATTAGTTCGTTCATTTACTGAATTTTCAGTTTAATTATTTAGTATAGATGGTGAAAATGAGCATACTTAATTTCCACGAGTGGGATTATTGCTTCTATTTTTTAATTTTTATCTTATAATCTCCTTCTTCGCATGAGATTATTCATTTTTCTTCTATGTCCGCATGTTATTAATAAGTCTTATAATGCAAAATGTTTCGAAACATTTTCCACAACTGCTAATAATGTGGTTTGCCATTTTTTTTTTGAGCTTACAAGAAGTGGGAATGGGAACTTTGGATCAAAGTTCTTTCTATTTGAATAATTAAGTAATGTCATTAAGTAGTAAGGCTCTTGGAATGTGGCCCGTCATAATTGATACATATTAAAAGTGGTGTGAGTTATAAGCCAACATAAAAGTAATGTTACTACAATCATAGTTTATTATCTTATCAATTTATGAAAAAATTGTCTATATCATTAAGTTTTTTGGATGAAATCACTGTTGTTGATAGTGAGGGGGTTTGGTCCTTTTATGTAAAACTGCATGCAATTAATCGAGATAAACGTACGTAAAATACAATGTTTGAGAAAATTTAATGAAGTAAGATATGCAAAATAACATTATTAATTACAACGAATCCGCGATGTGAATATAAGTAAAATGCTGATATGATTGTCATATTTATTACCACGAGTTAATTTTCATTTTATAATCTCTTCTTTCAAATGAGATTTTCAATTGATCTCATTTTGTAGTTCATTAAATTAAGTAATTGTCCCTTTATATATATAAAATGAGACCATCAGGTCCGTGATGATTGCCCCCCATACCATTGAGCACATGTGACTTATGTTTCACTGAATCTTTTAATTTGGGATAATATCCTATCTTATTGAATCTTTTAATTTCCTTAAATTTTTCTTTCGATGTAAGATGTGTTGCATTTAAAAATCAAATAAATACATGTGTGTCGCACATTTGAATAAAAATAAAAGAAAATTTGAAGGAATGAATTGAAAAGGACTCTTTCTCCCATATCTATTTTCGGGTTTATTTGAGATCCACTTATTTTGTTGAAATTGAAAACTTTTTGCTTAAAGTATTGTAGATAAAGGTAAAAGTTAGCTGAAATAGTACAGTAGGATCCGTGAATAGTAGCAAAAATAAGCTGAATAGTAAAATAATTAAGTTGGCAAAAAATATTTTTGCCAAACACACACTTCATCAAAGAAAAAAATCTATATTGAAAGTGAGGGAGTTGGTTTTCTATTTTTCCTAACTTGTTTAACCTATATTAAGATAGAATCACCATCCTTTCCATTTTTAACTTAGAATAAAGAGAGTTTATTTTATAGTTAAATGATGAGTATAAAATGTTATATCATTCAAAATTTTGAATGACGTATCACTAAGGGTTTATTTAGGATTCGTTTATTTTGCTAAAACTGAAAACCTTTTACTAAAAGTACTGTAGATAACGGTAAAAGTTAATTGAAATAGTATAATGAGACTCATAAATAGTACCAAAAAGTGCAGTGAGGTCCATAAATAATAGCAAAAATAATTTGAATAGTAAAATAAACTAACTTTGCCAAACACACACTAAAAGTACTTTTATATCTATAATATTTAATTTGAATTATAAAACATATCCATTTCAAATGAATCCAGTCTAACACGATAGCACTTGATTATATCTAGTGCATGAGAGTTGGATGCACTGCAACTGCAACACTACTTATGGCCCTGGCTTACTCATCTATTGCACCATGGTCCATGGATGGTGCACTCAGAATTACTCATAATGTAATTGCTGCTTCGTCCTTAATATTTGGTACCAATGAGATGGCCGTACGTACGGTGGTATTCACTCTCCAAGTCGCAATAATGTGTAGAAGTGTAGCGGAACACAAGGAAAGATCCCTCCAAAATAGCAACCAGCAACCTCAGATCTCTCTGCTGGGACATTAACTGAAAAGAGCTAGCTGTTACATACAACTGACGATTAAGTTCACTGAGGCCCATCCATTTAATGCAGTCTTGAATTGCACAATCTATAACCAATGCCATTAGATATGAAAGATTCTACGGAAAAATAAAAGGAACTATCCTTCTACTGTTCTACCTAGTTTGTTTGCCTTTTTTTTGGGGGCGGGTTTTCTCTTTTTGTATGGCTAGGTTTACACTGATGTTTTGAGTCTTCTGACCTAGATCTACATTGAAATAAATAACAAAATTTTAAAGAAGAAAAACTAGTGGTGGTTAATTAATAATTTATACTACTGCAAAAGATATTTCAAGTAATCCATTTTTTTTTAATTAAAAGCTGTTAAAGTTATTATGAATTTTACAATAAAAATGTAAAAAAGAATATGATTGTTGCCATATCTTAGATATCAATAACATATATAATAAATAATTTTTTTTGGTTAAATTGGATATTTGGTCATCAAACTTTTTTGTTTAAAATATTGTACGTACTTATACTATAAAATTTTTCATAAAAAGCTCCAAAATATGATCATCTTATAGATGAAATATGCTAACATAACAAATGGAATTTATGAAACCGAGATCACTTATTTCATTTGCCATGTCAATATCTACCATCAAACAAATGAGGATAAAAACCTTTTTCATAAAAGTTTTGAAGTATAAGAACTAAATTAAAACATTTTAAAATATGAGGAAAATTTTGAAACAATTGTCAAAGTTTAAGGACTAATATGCAACTTAACCTAAAAATTTAAATTACTCTTTTTTTGTATTTTAAAAATTGATATGTTAATTTATAAAGTCTATGGGATAAAATTTAGAGTAAAAGTTGTTACACATATTTCTTATAAACAATTTTTTTTTTTTTTTAAACTAAAATCGTGAGTTGAAGACACATTTTCTACGGTAAACAGTGTATATAATAAACATTACCCTTAAATTATAGTAGCTATATCATCATTTGAATAAAGGTGACATGCATAATGGTTAAAGGACTTCTCACTATTATTAGAAAGTCTTTCTTATGATTACATTTGATGCATGGGGCTGCAATAACATCTAGCTAAACTAGCTAGTACTAATTAAGAGTACTCTAAGAGATAGAGAAGACAAAGTTTTACTACACTTTCAGAACACAGGTGAACCAGAGGACGAGGCATTCACCAAATGGAGTATACTGTTCCAGTAATTCTTATTGTTCTCCTCAAAATTACCACCGCAACTTTTGTCTCCATTGTCCAAGCTGTCTCCTCCACCCATCAATGTGTTATGTTCTTCACAATTGTAACCAAAGATATCCGTGAAACCTTCCATGATATTTGAAAGTTGCATGTTGTTTTCATTCACAGCCCTAAAAGAGTCACCAATTATCCATGCACTTTCTGTGGTGTTAGTAGTAGTAGTTGTTGTTGTGGTACTACTATTCATGTCCTGCAATGACATTGTGTTATCCATTTCACATGTGACTGAGTTTTTGGCGAAATCAAGTGCTGCACTCACTGTGTTTTCATTGAACACAACGTTTGGGATAGTGACAGTGTGGTCTGCGAAGCTCAACGTGGAAGTTGGAGATTCAAGGTCATCACAACCTATAGGGAACATTCCTGGACTTATTGACTTTGACCACACTCCTTGCCAAGCTTTGAGTACGTCTAGGCACGGTGGTGGTGGGTTTTTGTTGATAAGCTGAGTCTGAATCTGAGTCTGAGTCTGAGTTTGAGTCTGAGACTGAATAGGGTTAGACACCACAACAAGCTTGGACTCTCTCACAAGTCTAGCTTCAGCTTCAAGACGTGCACTCTCCCACTGAGCCATGTGGCTTAAATTGGCTGCATTTTTGGAGTTGCCACTGCCTGAGCTGAGTGCATCGGTTTTGGGCTTGTGGGTCACGGGATCAATGCCCATTTTAGTTAGTCTTTTCTTCAAATGTGTGTTCCAATAGTTCTTGATCTCATTATCGGTTCTCTTGGGCAAGTGAGTTGCTATAGCTGACCATCTGCAAAAGAAAAAAAAAATCATATAATATATATATGTATCAATAATTCATCTATGTCACACAAATTTTGTTCGATGTGACTTAGTATAATTGACACATAATAAAAATAATAGTCGGTAACATATAGAATATCATTTAAAATTTTAAAATAATGTGACATTATTTATACATTTATATTTATAATATTTAACATAAAATATAAAAATATTATTTTATATGAAAGTAATAATATTATTTTATATGAAAGTAATAATATTATTTTAATTATAATTTGTCTAATTCAACAAGTTACGAAAAAGATAATATTTCGACAAACGACAATGAAATTAATGATTGAGATCAGGAAAGTCGACAGAGAAAGGTACACTCATTAAAATCTAATAAGTTTTGAGGAAAAAGATAACCAGAGGTGAGTTTGAATAGGATTTTCCTCAACCACGTGAGTGGGACAGGGTCGTTTGTTATTCTTAAATCGCATTCTACTTATTCCTCAAAAAAAACAAATCACATTCTACTTTAGTGATCATATGGCTTATTATAATTTTTTATGAGTACTGTCTCATATTTGTGATTAAGCCACAATTTTAGTTGCTTAAAATAGTTTGTGTGCATCAAATTTAAACTATTTTCAAAAGATGTGCAGACATGCAGTCTGGTGTAGCAGAGTCTTTTGAAATTTTGGTCTACTCCTTTAAGAGCTCTTTTACATGTCTTTTCCTCTTTTAATTTCTGAACTCTTGCTGTTGTCTGACCGTATAAGTAATTTATTTGAAATTTTAATAAAACCCGACAAACTAACTTCTAATATGTTAACTTTTAAATATAAAATTTAAAAAATAATAATTAAAAATAATTTATTAGATCCTTTATTTAGTACTAATCACTTTTTTTTTTTTAATTAAGAAACTTAACAAGTTGGAACTACCATCAACAACAACACACAATCAGGGCAAAAGGCCAAACTCAAAACAACAAGAGCCTTCAAAGAGGTTAACAGCATTAGCAACATCAAGTTCAAGCAGACCAACAAAAATCTTAGCTTCAAATTACCACATTCATTATTTCATCAACTTATAATTAAAAAAAAAAATTTGATAATAACTTTAACATCTTTTTCAATAATAAGAGGAAAAATTCAAATAAATAATAGTAAAAGACAAGAGTGGGTCTGTGGAAGGAAAATGATTATATCAGTCACAGACATCGTTTTTTTTTGTTTTGCTAAAAAACACACACTATAAATAGAAATATTTGTAGAAACTTTTGACTTTTCTTAAAAAAAAACTGAAGATTACCTGTTTCCAAGAAGAGCGTGAAGCTGAATGATGGTTTGCTCTTCCTGCAAACTGAACTTTCCCCTTTTAATGTCTGGTCTGAGGTAATTAGTCCACCTCAGTCGGCAGCTTTTCCCACATCTCTGAAGCCCTAAAAAAACCAACCAAAAAAAAAAAAAACCCTGAGTTTAGTGCCTTTAGAGGTGTTGTAATATTTGGCAATATCCATAATACAAGTATACACTATAAAGGGTCCTCATAAATAGAAAAATCACCAGCTTTTGCAGGCAAGGCTCGCCAGCTTCCATGACCATGTTCTTCAATGTAAGCCAAGAGCTTTTGGTCTTCCTCAGGAGTCCACGGACCTTTCTTTAACCCCACCTTTTCACAACATGGAGACCTGCCCATTTTGGAGTTTTGATAATGACCAAGTAAAAGAACTTTAGGACTCTCTAGTAATAGTCCCCACAAAGAGAAAGAGAAAGAGAAACTGAGA
This sequence comes from Quercus robur, assembly GCF_932294415.1. Taxonomy (NCBI): domain Eukaryota; kingdom Viridiplantae; phylum Streptophyta; class Magnoliopsida; order Fagales; family Fagaceae; genus Quercus; species Quercus robur. The sequence continues at coordinate 64,237,408 of NC_065536.1, read as the reverse complement.
ATTATAGGAAGTACTGTTCGGGAACGAGGAAAATGAAGGATTGGAGTAGTGAAGCTGATGGGTCAGTCACAATATATAGAGGATAAGAAATTAAATGTGACCTTGAACCAAAAATTTTGTGTAATGACTATTATACCCTCAACCTTCTACATATAATGAAAAACTACAATACTATATTCAATTTCAAGTCCCCTATCTTTCTGCATGGCTAGCCTAGCTATTAAGTACGAAAAAATTGGAGTTAGCTTTGTTGGTAACTCACATGTTGTTCATCCACTTTGTTGGTAACTCACATGTTGTTCATCCACAGGCTTATCATTGCACACGATCTGGTAGGTGGGGGCTTTAATCAAACGTTTGTCATGGTTCAATCATAGCAGTTTTATTTGTTTGCATCATTTCATGTGAGTCTAATTGTCAATATATATATATATATATAAATACATATAATCTATAGGGGTGTGTGTCACAAAGACAATTAAAAAACAAAGAGTCCCTATCCCAACAATCACAAACATTTCCCAAGAAAAAGGAAAAAAAGAAATTGAAAAGAAAAAAGTATATGCTAATAATTTTCCCAACTAATTAATTCACTAGGGACGTTTGTCCATGGTTCTGATAGGCTAGAAATTTTCTCCTTTAAATTCATACAGTACGAAAAGGGTCCAATATATATATATATATATATTTGTGATTTATTATTTTATATTCACATATTCTAAAATCATTTCTAGAAAATAATACAGATTGATAAAGATATTTGAAAAAAAAAAAACAGAAAAAAGAAGAAGAATAAAATTATAAAAACTATATGTAAATAAAATAATATTAATTGTATCAAAAAAAAAATTTTATTAATATATCAAAAATATTTTAATAATTTGTGAACTACTTGAAACTTCAATAGTTAAACCTAAAGTAAATTACACTATCTTAATGATTAGCTAATGAGTTATATGTCAAATTTTTTTTAATTTTATGATGTGTAATACATACATATATTGAATCATATTGGGCAAACAAGACGTGTAATGTGTATGAGTTTTACTATATTAAAATATAAGTTATGATATCTATTAAAACTAATTAAAATAAATATTTTATTTTAAATGCATATCTTATATTTTAAATGCTTATTCTTTTTTCTTTTTCTTTTTCTTTTTTTGTATTGTCACTTTTTTTTTTAAATGCATATTCCATTTTTTTTTCTATTATCACTTATTTTTCAAAAACATTGCAACAAGTGAATACATTCTCCTTAGGATTATGTGTATAATAAAAGAATTCTCACTGCACTATGAATAAATTAAAATTATTAAGCTAATTTTACTTTACATGAACTCTATTAAAAAAGTTCCAATAATTTAAAGTACTATTTTGGTCTAAATTCTCTTATCAAAAGTTAAACTTTACAATAAATTAAATTTTATAATTTATTTTAAATTATTTTATTTGTCCACGATAATTCTTAGAGTTGATTTTTTTTTTTTTTAAAAAATCTTACATGATATACTTCTGCATATAATTTGAGGTAATTTTTTATTTTTTTAATTAAATTTTTTAACGTATAATTTCACTTATATTTGTATCTTTTTTTTTGCATTACATATAAAATTACTTAATCCGTGCATCTCTATTTAAATGAAAACTAAAGTTACTTTTAATATAAAAATTAATTCCTTAAAAATGTTGGTGTTTTCATTAACTAAACCGTACATATCCTTCTTGAAAACAAGCAAAATTTTCAAAATAATTTGTACAAGTGTATATCAAATAAAGAAAATACCATACTCCCAAAAAAAAATACCGCAAATTAAATATATTATGGATTTGTTTGGATACAATTTATTTGCTAAAAATTTATTGTTAAAAATACTATAGTAAAATATTTTTTAAAATGTAAAATACTATTTACGTGTTTCTGTACTTTAGCTTGTCTATAAACAATGGCATAAGACCAGCTAAAAAACCCAATGCCAACTTCAAGGCAGACAGATTGCTAAACAAACGCACACTACAAATAATTTATTTTTGCAGAGAAAAAAAAGAGAGTATAGTATTCCTATCAATTTAACAAGAACAGTACATGGTGGGTGCTGTTTTCTGTAGAAACTGATGTCAGAAATGATAAATGTTAGCACTGTTAAGCCGTGGGACCAATTGGTTTATGGCAGCTTCGAGTATAGGAGGAAGCTCATATTCTATTTCTATGCCACGGGGAGAAATTTTGGTGAATCGCCAGCAAGCATTAATAATTGTGTGTGATTGTTTTTTTGTTTGTTTTTTTTGTTTTTTTGTTTTTTTTTTTTAATAAATTAAAGATAGAAACTTTTTTTCTAATATATTACTGTATTATACTTTTTGTTTAGACAATTTAATTATTACTTATAATCAAATGATAAATGCTAATAAAGTTTTTTCCTCTTCAAATATTATTGGAGTAATGATAGAGATACAAATTTTTTTACAAAAGTTTTTACAAAATATTGATGTGATGAGTGATAAATAAAAAAATTAATGTTAATGGTGAGTCAAGGTAGAAACTAATATGAAGTTGACTACATTAACAGTTTGTAAAAATTTTGTAAAAAAGTTTGTAACTGTAGCATTACTTATATTATTAATGTACTAAAAAGAAAATTATTGTTATTTCAATAATAACTTATGCATCCGGTTGTGGGTTCTAAATAGCTCAACTGGTAAAATCTCTAATGGTTATATAAGAGATCTGGGGTTCAATCCCCGCCTACATTAAAAACTGATTGGTGTTTTGGTCTGATGATAAAAAGTCATTATCAGGAGCAAACCCCATAGGTTGAAACTCTCTCTAAAATACCTTATGCGTCCGGTTAATGTATACTCTTAGGGCATATATTAATCATCAATTATCACTATGATAATTATCAAAAAAAAAATTGTATTTCTAAGTTCTAAGGTTACCTAATCAAAATTCGTTGCCCAGTAAAACTATAAAAGCAAAAGAAATTTTTTCTGACAATTGCTTTTACTAGTTACTCCTATCAAAAAAAAAAAAAAAAAAAAAAAAAATTGATGTTAAATAAATAAATAGCGATTATTGGTTAGGATCATTTACTCTTGATAATAAATATACACGAACTTTAAGCAGCTACACTAAAGATGGGCGTAGAAAAAGGACATTCACTGCCGTAAAGCAATTTGTGGCACTTATCACACATAATAATTTACATAATCACAATTCACACACACACATGCACACACACAAAATAAATGTCCTTTCTTTCAACATCTACATCATTCTTATTTTTAATCAAACATTGGGAAATCTCTAGCTTTGAGGTGTATTTTATAGTGTTTTAATGCCCATTTGAGGTTGTGGTAGAAAGTATAGTTTAAGTTATAGAGCTTTTATACAAGATAAAAATTCTACTTTAACCTAATTTAAGTATATATGTATATAAAGCTCCTTCCTGAAAACTTGAACTTTGGCCCTTATCCCACACACCCAATAAATACTTATACCCGTGGAGTAACCATCACACTAAGGGTGTGTGGTGGTTTTACGATAAATAGATTTAACTAAAAACATATAAAGATTTAACAAATTATAATGATATAAGAGACTTTGAAATTGTAACACCAATTTGATAACTAAATTGATAAAAGGCCTTTAGATGAGATAAATGGTTAAAATAATTTTACAAAAGTGTTTTAAAATTTCATGCTTGCATTCAATTAATAGCTAGTTTATTATTGTTATTAGGCCCAGTTAATGGGTGCCTTTAAAGTATCTATTAATTATCAATTTTAGAAGGGGTAATTACACTTCCCTCCCTTAAAGTTTGAGGGAATGACACTTCACCATAGACTTGAAAGGAAAAAACACTCTCTTCCCTTGAGATTTGAAGAAATTAACACTCACACCCTTCTATTTATATTAGTAGTGAAATATTTCAAAATTTTTATAAGAATATCTTCACAAAAGTTTAACCATGCATGATTAGTAAAAACATAACTGATAAATTTATAATAAAAATGCAAAATTTATAAAGCACCAAAACACTTAAAACGACACTCTCCATAACCCGTTGAAATTGAAAAAAAGAAGTAAAGTCATACTTAATATTTTAAAATACACTTTAATTAAAATTTTAAAACAACTGGTTCTGAAATTGAGGATAATTTTGGAAACTTGCCCTTAAGCAAAGGGCAAGTTAGTACACACATTTTCAATATTAATTTAACAAAAATTGATCATACAAATGTCTAGAGGGGAAAATACTTTTTCCCTTCAAGTTTGAAGTGGAGTGTCATTTCCCCAATCCTTAAGGGAGGGGAGTGTAATTACCCCATTTTAGAAAAAAATTTATGAAAAAAAAAAAAACAGTTATTTTTTCATTTTCCCATAAAAAATTTCATAAAATGGTTTATCAATGGATGCCCAAAGGAAATTTGTTATTATTGTTACCATCATATCACTCTCACACACACACAAAATAGGTAATTATCATGTATCATTTTGAAAAATAAGCATGGATATTTTGTAAATTCACTATTTATATTGAAAGTTGGACAAATGCACCAATGTTATAGTTTGGAGTTACTAATACTAAGTAATTATGTATTTATGTTTGTGCATATTTGAGAATCAATAAAATTTCCGTCTTTACTACCAAAAAAAATAAAAATAAAAATAAAAAACAAAAAAAAAGGTTTTTAATATCTAGTTTTAGTTTTAAGTTATTTTTCAATGTTATGGTAAAGCAAAAGCTCTTCAAAAAAATCAATAAACATTTAACAAGTTTTGCTAAAGAGCTTTAAAAGTTTAAACTGTTTACTAGAGTCTAATAACTGATCAATTGGTTGGTATCCCTTAGTGTTTCAAAGAGAAACATTCATAATTTTGTGAATATATTTTAATAGCTTGGAGCAATTTAACAAGATGGTGTTCTTCAAATTTGTATGTTGGTTTTGATTCAATCTTACATTGTGATATCTGCTGTAAAACCAAAAATATATAATTGGAATACTAACATGTATCTTTTGAACTACAATTCTCTCTCTCCCTCTCTCCTTTTTTATTTATATATGCTTAAAAAAAAAAAAAAGACTATTTGGGGACTCAATTTACAAAAGGCTAACTAAACCAGGGGCAGCTCCACGTTGAGACATGGGTGGTCATAGGATCTTGGAAAAAAATATATTTTTTATATATAAATTTTAGAACTTTATGATTTTTTACCTTGAAAAAAAAATTTGTGGCCACTTTAAATTTTTTTTGGGCCAACATAATTAAACTTTGACAACAAACTTGGTTGTATATTAATGTTACAACTCCACTTAAAATTTTTCTTATTAGAGATGTGAATTTTGAAAAATCCATCATTGGCTTACATTTTCTTCTTATATCTTTCGTATGCTTATAAAATTTCAATAAGATCAAAGATTAATAACTATGTTATCAATCAAATATTAAAATTTTGAGTTTTTTAAGTATAAAATTAGACATAAAAAATAAGTTTATGGATAGAATAGTAAATAATATTCGATTGACATTAAATATTTTAAAAACAAAAAGATCATACAATTCAACAATTATTTTTCAAAATATGTAGGCATATTAATTTTTTTTAGTAAGAGTTGTAGCCAAACTTTGTCCTTAAACTTTAGTCCCCTTAATAATATAATAACAATAATAATAATAATAATAATAATAATAATATATATATATATATATATAAATGAATAAAAGTATATCATACATGATACAATTTTATTTCAAACCAAGTTAAGTGAATCTCCTTCAACTCATTATATGACAATTCCAATTATCATCCTTAAGTATGATAGAGTTAATTAGTTCCTTCAACCTAACTACTACATGATAACTTAAAAAATTACTCATGTACTTTTGGTTACATGATCTATTTAATAGTCAAGCGACTTGTTTGAATGATTTAATGACACACGTGATTTGATACTGTCAAATTGACCCCTTGTGATTAATTAATTGATTAATTAGCCAAGTTTATTAATTAAACAAATTAACATGCAAACGCGTGGTAACACAAACAAATCACCAATAAACTAATTATGCAGTGGAAAATAAATTTGACACGGTGATTTATTTACGAATGGGGAAAACCTAACGGCAAAAACCCCACCGGGTGATTTTCAGGTCACCACTCCCGAAATTCCATTATTATCAAAACAAGCGATTACAAGTAAAGGAATCCCAGTACCTTATACTAACCTACAGTTGAACTCTTACCCCAATACTCAATTGGACTTGTTCTGTAGTGACAATTTTCCTTTTTGATGCATGGCTCCCAAGTACGTGACTAACCAATGCGCGGATCCCAGTACGCGACTTTAATCACTAACTAGAGAAGGTTGTTGGCTGCAAAGTTTTTCAATTCATCCCAACGATGAAAATCAAGAATATGTTTGGTCACAAAATCCTGCGGCGCATAAACACAGCAACTTCTTCACAAGAATGATGAACTAGTCAAACTCTGTCTCTAGTTACAAATTGCTTGAACAAACTTTACTCAACACTTATGCAACTTGTGTACACTTTGACGGCCCTTAAAATAATCCTTTTATATGTCTAGGGTTAGAAGAAAAAAAAGCCTAAACACATAATCACGGATTAGAGTCAAAACAGAACTAGAATTCTGTTTTTCATAAAGCTCGACAGATACCTGTCTGTCGAGATGCTGTCGAGCAGCTGTTGAGCCACGGGGCTGGAACAACTTCTTAAGCTCGATGGATAGTTAGCTGTCGAGTTTTAATGAACAACACTTCTTCAGCTTGAATCTTAAACAGACTTACATGTCTTCAACACAGTTTCTTAAAGTATTAAACACATCCTAGATCTACCCAAATACAAGTAAAGTGCGTTTTGTCAAAGGATTAGCTAATTACATAAAATATTGACATATGTTCCTAACAAGTAAATCACATATGTCCTAACAATCTCCCCCTTTGGCAATCTGTGACAAAACCACAACAAACATATGAACATATGAGAGAAGTCATAAATCACTCAACTCATATTCACTTGTTGAATACAATAAAATCTATCCTAACACAAACTCTTGAAAATTTTTGCAAGAAGAGAGTTTATGGCAAGTAGACTTTGACAACCTGTATTTCTGAAACACTTTAAACAAAACTCATCAAGGCATCTTTGTGTGAAACAGAAATAATAGATTGCATAAACGTAATAAGAAGCATGTGCATAAAGAGAGAAAAGAAACAACACATATAAAGGTAGGTGAAAAAAACATACATCAACATATATAAAAAAGATAAGTACAATATATGTCAAAAATGGTCATAAGACCCATGTACGTATCTAAAATAGAGAAAAGAAAAAGATACAAGTAATCATCACTACATCCCTAAAAAAATCAACACTCCCCCTAACAAAATGTCCTATACTAACTCTCCTCCTAAGAATGACTACTCTCATATCCAAAACTACTCCCCATTTTTGTCACGAGTGACAAAGGGTAAGAGTGTCAAGTAGACATCTCATCGGTAAAGCTAGCATCTCCATCATCATCATCCAAAGCATCATTGTTATCACCATCAACATCATCCTCATCCTCAGAATCAGAAGCCACTAGAGGAGGTGAAGGAGACGCCTCAAGAGCAAAGCCACCCATAGCCGCCTGCCGTTGTGCAATACAACTGATACGAACGTTCACCTAATACAGCTCTGTAGAGAGTGTATCAAGGCGAGCATCCATGCGCTGCAACTGCGCCATGATGTCTCCTAGAGTCACATCACCCTTAGAAGAGGAAGGAGCAGATGGGGATAGAGCAGAACGAGACAGAGCTGAACGGGAGGGAGGAGCTGCTGAATCCGACTGCCGTGACCTAAATTGCGCCTCGCTACGTTTGACGGTAGCGTAGTCTATGGCACACATGATAGAAAAATTGTCAGAATGAGGAAAATGAACAGAAAAATGGCATAGAATACGCGTGATAGCCAAAGGGAAAATGAGCTTATCACGGGTAGCCATATCCCTAAACACATCTATAATAGAAAGAATAAAATGTGAATGAAAATCAATAGTAAGGTGCTCTAACAAAGAAAGCAAAAATCGAGCACGAGACTCTGTGATAGAGTTATAGTGAGAGAGTGGGTGTAAAACAAAAGTCATTACCATGTTCATGAATCTAGGACCTTTAGCAAAGGCTTTACATGGTGTAAACTGAAGATCACCCCAATCTGCGGGACGCTCATAGAAAGCGAAATTCATCTCGTCTTTGGACACAGTCCTCAGACGCTCACAACTGAGGTAGTCAGGATGCTCTACCCTTGGAACATGAAGCACATCCGCAACAAGTTGCGATATGACTACAATGCGCGTACCTTGAATGCGAGTAGAAAAGAGAGGTACTGAAAAATCAAATCCATAGGTAAAATTCAAATTCTGAAATTTCAAGATATAAAATCTAAAAACTCCAAAATTTAGGGGTGTAATTTGCAATTTATCTTGAAAAGAAAAATTAAGGGTAAACTACATATTTGGTCCCTATCCTTTATAGCATATGTCAATTTGGTCCCTAACCTTTTAGTGTCGTGTTAATTTAGTCCTTATTGTTATATTTTGGATAAAATTGATGACATGTCAAATGGTCAAAATAAAATTATAGCGTATTGTCACATCAACGAAAGCTAATATTTTATTTTGACCATTAAACGCATTATCAATTTTCATCCAAAAAATAATAGTAAGAACTAAATTGACACAGTACTGAAAGGTTAGAGACCAAATTGACACAATTGAAAAATTAGGGACCAAATTGAAATATGGTGTATAGAATAGGGGCCAAATACGTAGTTTATCCAAAAAATCAATTATTTTTTCATTAAAAAAAAATTCTAAAAATATTTTCTAAACCAATATCTTTAAGACATCCGCTAACATTTTTCAAAATATAATATCTATTGACAGTATGGCTTCAAGATGTTTTGTTTATAAAAAGAAATATAATGATTATTTTTTTTTCTTTTTAGGTAAAAAAAAGAACATATATATATATATATATATATTGAGAGAGTTTCAACCTATGACGTTTGCTCCTTATGATAACTCTTTATCATCAGACCAATACACCGATCAATTTTTGGTGTAGGCAGGGATTGAACCCCAGATCTCTTATACAACCATCAAAGACTTTACCAGTTGAGCTAACTGAAACTCACAAAAAAGAACATATATGTGTATACACATTTATGTTAATAGAATGCTATGATGAGGCTTATAAAAAATTAAAAAAAAAAAAAAAAAATAGTATGCTATGATGAGATGCATTTATGTTGAGTGAAAGCTGTGGTCCCTATACAAATTAATTAAGAGTTGAGAAGTTGAGGTTAAATATGAGCTGAAAGTGCTGCAATTCATATTTAATTTGACAATGATAAATGCTCTAAATTCAATATAAAGGAAATGTATTTATATCATTACAGTTAAAAAACCACCTAGAAGTTTGTGTGGTTGGTGATTTTAAGCACTGCATTTGTCAAATGGAGCCAGTATGCCATAACTGCCTCCAAAATGGTTCTGATAATAATTATACTAATGAACCAAAATTTAAAGCCCAAAATGATCATAATGTATAAATCACACCAAGGTGTACAATACTCAACAAAAAACATTTTCCTTTATTTTTCTTTTGAATCTCTTGATGTTATATATCCAAAATGGCTTGTGTAACTTTCTACAGGTACCATAAGGACAAGACCACAAATTATGATGTATAGTATTTACTACTTTATTAAACAATTTTTTTTTTTTTTTTTTTTTTTTTAATACAGGTTTTGAAAAATAAAGTGAGCACACAAAATGCATTAAATTTATCTGTGAAAATCAATGATATACTGTCTATATTTTTCTTTTGAAAAGTGTGCATTATTCCTTATAATCTAATATTTATTATTCCTTGATTCATACTCAGGGTGAGGGCACTCATTAATAATTTAATATTACTTTTTTACTCCTCTTTTATTATTTTTTCACTTCTAATTAATAAATATAGTTGTGGGTCCGGGAAGTCTACAATCCGGCCCAAACTCTATCTAGGCCCAGGGCCCGTGCCGAGGAGGTATTATGCTGAGGACGACTAATCGATGGCCGGGGTGTCAAGGGGAACGGCTGAGAAACTACCCTGTCCTCGACATTCCAGAACTTCAAATAGGAAGACCAACTTCTTGGTGGAGGCTGTCCTGAAACAGCCCCCTGAAGGGGATGTGTGTGGAATGGGGCCCATAGGGAAGCAGGGTGTAGGATTGGATCAAGGAGAATGCGTCCCCTCCGCATTAAATGCCACTGCCAACGCCCAGATCCGATTAATGAGAAAGGACGTTTGGACGGTGTAAACTTCGATCTTCGCAACTAGTAGAAAGTAAGAGGGGACGGTTGATGGGATGGGTACAGAAATAAGCATCTGCCTGACCAACAAATAGAGAGCTAGGATCAATCAAGACGGACTATATAATAAAAAGGTAGGTGCACCAAGCAGGGGGCTGGGAAAAATGGCCAGAAACCAGAGCCTCCCAGCCCACCTCCAGGAGAAAGACTCCAGGAGTGAAGACCACTTAACTAGGTATGAACACCACGAAAAGCCCACCGCCTGTTGACCAGGGCCTAGCCTTTCAAACCCACGCTCTACAAATAATATTGTATGAGCTTTTTCACGTGCGAACCCAATACTGTTTAGGTTCGTTACAAATCGCGTCCCTACAATAGTGCTTGTCAAGTAAAGTGTGAATTTCCTTTGAAACTATGCATGCTCTCAAACTGGGCCGGCTCTATGGTGGAGCAAAAAATGCAACCGCCTAAGGCCCCAAGTAAAAAAAAGGCCCCTAAATTTTAACCAATAGGATTATTTATAATCAATAAATAAAATAAATTTTTTTATTAGATGAAAAAAAAATAAAAAAATAGAGAAAAATGCAACGTCGCCCACAATATTTTTCACAACACTTGTACAACTAATGCTAAGTAGCAAGTTATTACAGCCTATTGTTGATGATAAAAAAATAATTATAATGATATTTTCAAATAAAAAACAAAAAACAGTTTAAAATCTAGGATTTGTTGTAAAAATATTGTGAATGTTGCACTTCTAAAAAAAAAAAGAATAATAATAAGAGTTTAATTAGCAAACTTTTACTAGTTTTCATCTAAATCTACCACTAACACCACTGTTTTACTTACCACTATCAACCTACCACATCAACAAGTATGAAAAATTTTGTCAATTTTTTTTTGTCTTAAAAATTAAAAAAAATAAAATTCTATGTAGTTCATGTTAATTAGTAGTAATTTTGCATCTAAATAAGATGATCAATTTTCGCCTTAGGCCCCCAAATGGATCAAGCCGCCCCTGCTCTCAAAACCTAGAATAATTGAGTATAAACGTGACGGTGTCTAATTCAGGTGATTCTTCATAGTTGGGTACGGCAACTGGATGAACATATAGAATAAATAAATGTTTATAAGACTGAAAGGTACTTCACTGCTTCACATTGACATAGATTGGAGAAGGACTTTGAAAGCAAATTTTTTTGTCGATCTATCGGGAAACAAGGACATGAATATGGTTGCCTGAATTTCACTAGTTTTTTTTATTATTATCAGAGAATCATATATAGCCAATAGCCATAGGTTTTCCTTGACAAAATCCTTCAATTTCAACAGATCCTTAGGATGTCGATGTTCTCATTAATGCCCTTGACAAAATCGTTCGATGGATTCCTTTATTTCTCAACAAATTTGCTCCAACAACTGTACGGATTCTTTGCTGTTTATAAATCAACATAAATTCATATATTCATACACTATTTCTTAAAAATAAAAAAACAAAAAACGATCAACAATCGAAGAAGTTCTAGATTTGTTTATAACATGAAGGTAACCACACCACACACTCTTAGTGTGATGATCATTTTACAAGTACAAGTTTTTGTGAGAGTAGGGGGTAAGAGTTCGGGTTCAAGTCTTCAAAATTGAATTTCATACACATATACACTTAGATTATACTAGAAGTAAAAATTTATATTTCAAATTAAAAAAAAAAAAAAGAAAAAAAAGAAGAAGAAGAGAGAGAGAGATTAGTGAATACGTACTTTGTAAACATGTATGCAGATAGCTACCTACAAGAGAGGAGAGAAAATATAGGAAACATATTTATTAACAAAAAGAGGTTAAAAATTAGGTGAAGTTTAAATTTTATTGGCAATCATGAGCAAAATTTTTGGAATTTATTCTTTTGAATATTTGTATTTTTTTTTTTCTAGTGGTAAAGTTGTTGTTTAAAAAAAAAATCAATGTAAAATAACAGAATGATGTAACCTTAGTAAAAGTTGCACGTACTTGAAGTTAACATCATCATGATCAAGATTGATGAACCATAGTGCAAGGATTCATTGTTTCACCGAAAAAAAAACTAAGCTTATCAACAAAAAAGAAAAAGAAAAAAAAAAAAAACAGGTTGAAGTTGTAAATAGGGTTTTTTTTTTTTTTTAACTTTTGAGAAAAATAGGATATAATATATATAATTCTTTGTTTGAGGGAAAAAAATTATATAAATTGGCATTTTACATGTTTGTTAAATACTTTCAGTGGTCTTAGAGCTGATAAATTGATAATCATAGAACATCACAAACAAATAAAAATATAATAATAATTAGTGATCCATAATGTGAAAATCAATTGAAAAGCACTAGTTAATCTTATTATTATTTAGCAACATGGACATTTAAGGTTCAAATTATTTGTGTAAGACCGGTTATACTAATTTGTACTACTTATAGTTTAACATTTTAACTGACACCTCCAAGTATCCAGATTTTCAGGACTCAAATTCTCTCTCCATTTATTGAATTATAAATAAATAAATAAATAAGGCAATAAAGTATGATTATCACAAAAGATTTTTACTTTTAGTCTTAAAAAGAAAAACATAATTAGAACATCTTTCCCTCTCCCTTGTGTGTGTGTGTTTGTTTCTCAAAAAAAAGAAAAAAAAAAAAAGAAAGGATAATTGTCCTACATTGCTAAAGAGAGTGTGTTGTGTGTAGTATAACTTGTCTCACTCTCCCTTAAAAGTTATCATGACTTTTGAATGGAATTGTGGTGTGCCTTTGTGTAAGAACTCATTTCCTTCTCCCTTGTGTGTGTGTGTTTGTTTCTAAAAAAAAAAGGGTAATTGTCCCGCATTGCTTAAGAGAGTATGTTGTGTGTAGTATAACTTGCCCCACCCTCCCTTAAAAGTTACCATGACTTTTGAGTGGAATTGTGGTGTGCTTTTGTATTAGAACCCCTTTCCCTCTCCCTTATATGTGTGTGCGTTTGTTTCTCCAAAAAAAAAAAAAAAAAATTTAGGTAAATTTCAGTTAGCTCAATTAGTAAATTCTCTAATAATTGAATAAGAAATTTGAAGCGAGCGAACGTCATAAAGTAAAACTCTCTTTAAAAAAAAAAACCCCTTTATTCAGCCCAATGTATCAGTGATGACTGGTGAGGCCAATCGTGTGGAGTAATTGTACTCCATTTAAAGAATGAATTAAATTTCACGTGCAGGGCTTCCCAATATCTTGGGATATATATAATTTTTTAGAAAGAATATCTTGGGATATAATTGTGGATATCTCTATTGGGTTTTCTCTCCCCATATAAATGATGTTTTCATAGTTTTTTCAATACTTGAATAATTATTTATAAAAAAAAAATTAATTATTTATAAAATAAAGAAAGTCTTGGACCATTTCCATCTCACAAATACATTATCTCCTCATTATCAATTTATATAAATATATATATATATATATATATATATTTCCACATAAATAATTTAAGTGATTATAAAGAGTAGATTCCAATATTAATTTGAAAACTCTGTCAATAGGTTTTGTTTTACAAACCCAGCTGTGAATGCTCCTAGTAGTATAACTTAATCTACTTTATAAGAAGAAACCGAGTTTAAATTCTTTCTCCTCCACTGATTATTGTAACTAGCAATCAATTTATTTTTAAAAATTATTTAAGGATATTATCTTATTTAATATATATTTTATAATAAACTATTAAGGTTAGATATGTCTGCGTACTTTAAAAATTATTACTTGCTTTTCATTCAATTTTGTTTGTCTACTTAAAAATTTTAACAAGACATCATTTAATTAATATTTATCTTTCAAATAAAAAGATGAGTAATTTTCAATCCTATTATGTTTAATTAAACTCATACTAATATAAACTGTTCAGTGATTTTCTTTTTGATCCGAGGCATAAATTCTACTCTAGCTTAATCAATCTCTGTTTATGTATATGAAACTCTCTCTTAAAAACTTAAACTCAAGTCCTTGTATACTTTCTATCTCACAAGAACGTATTTGTGAAGTGGCTATCATACTAAGAGTACACGATGCTTGTTAAGTCATTTTCAAACCCAACAATGTTTTAACTTTTAATTTAAGACATCAAATACTCAAAAAGAAAAAAGAAAAAGAAAAAACTTTTAGACATCATATATAAATATATGTTCTTGTATAAAAATAAAATTAAAATTAAAAAAAAAAGATATATAAATATATGTGATTCATATTACCCCATTTTTTTTTTTTTTTTTTTTTTGATAAAATATTACCCCATTTGGCAGTTGGGGACTTGGTCCCAAAATCTACTCCACATGAATAATGCATTGAAACCTTTTTTTTTTTTTTTAATCTTTTCTATAATTAATGCAAATAGTACTACTGTTAATCATAAATCTCTCAAGAGGGATTTTTCAGACACTGAGAATGCTGAGTAGTGAGTACTGAGTAGTGAACCTTCGGTTTGTCGTATTGTATCATCCACGTTTGCTTCATGAGGGACTTTAATTTTTTTTTAATTTGTATTGGGTCCGTTTGGATAAGCTGAAAACTGAAAACTGAAAAACACTGTAATAAAATAATTTTTAAATGTATGAATAGTACCATGGAACTTATTTTTAATAAAAAAGTAGCTGAAAAGTAAAATTTGTAGATCCGTGAACAGTACACGATATGCAGCGATGGGCTAAAAAAAGTTAGAAAAGTCCGACTTTGCGGCTACTGTTTATTAAACAATGCATGAATAGTAGCCACAAGTCTCAAAAACGCGTGAAGTGAAAAAAAATAAAAATAAAAATAAAAAAAATAAAGGAAAAATGCAGACGTAGACGCAGATGCAGACACAGACACAGACGCACTGAAAATCAGCCCAATCCAAACGTACTCAAAGTTTATTTATTGTTCTCTGGTCACGCTCAGTGAGACCCTCTTTGGCAGGCTATTAAGGCAAAAATTTAGAGAGTTCTGGGCTTCTGGCCGCAGTTACTTTTTCCTCCTGTGCTATATAATGGCTTATTAGTTATCAAAAGAGAAAACCAAGCTCACATTTACAATTGTCAGAAATAAAATAAAAAACAGTTGCATCATAAAAAGAAAAGGAAATAGGAGACAGTAGATAACACATCCTTGTGCCTCACAATAATTAGTGTCGTACAAATTCCCAGCTTGCTTAGTTATACGTCTTAAAAACTGAAATTAAATTCAGGCATTTAATTACCATGTGGTCACGATGCTCTGTATTATAATCTTTTCTTTTCTTTTCTTTTTTGAGTCAGAGGCGTTGTATTCTAAAACTTTATAGTTTATACAAGTACCAGGACCGGAGTTAGAATTTTTTATTTGGGGTGAAATTTTGGTACTAATATAGTGTTCATAAATCAAGGTAAATTATCATACACATATATAAACATCAGTGCTGGCTCAATGGTATAAGCCATTGATGCAGTTGCCTAAAACCCCAAGTAAAAAAAATGCCCCTAAATTTTATCTTAATTAAGCCGAAATATTAACCAATAAATAAAGTAATATTTTTTTATAAAATGAAAAAAAAAAAATTTATAAGTCCACAATATTTTTCACAATACTTTTACAACAAATCTTAAATAGCAAGTTGTCATAGACGGTTATTGATAGCAAAAAAATAATTTTAGCGGTGGGTTCAAATAGAGAACAAAAAGCAACTTTACACTTAGGATCTATTTGGGATTCGCTTATTTTGCTGAAATTGAAAAAATTTTGTTGAAAATACTATAGATAAAGATAAAAGTTAGCTGAAATAGTACAGTGAGACCCATGAATAGTAGCAAAAATAAGTTGAATAGTAAAATAAGTTGGCAAAAAATAATTTTTGCCAAATAGACACTTAATATTTGTTGTGAAAAAATATTGTGATTATAGCACTTCTTAAAAAAAAAAAAAGTGCTACATTTTTCACAATAGTTGAGTTAACAAATTTTTACTAGTTCTCATTTAGGTTCACCACTAACATCACTCTTTTACTTACTACTACCAATCTACCATATCAACAAATGTAAAAAGTTTAGTTAAATTTTTTGTGTTTATAAGTTTTCAAAAAAAAAAAAATTCTACACGGTTCATGCTAATTATAACTATTAGTAATTTTGCATATAAAATAAAATAATCAATTTTTTTCTTAGGCCCCCAAATGCATCAAGCTGCTCCTAATAAACATTAATATTTTGATAATAAAGTAGATCATAATTTATAAGTATATAGTATATATATATATATATATATAATTAACAATTTTAACATATGTATATTCGCAAGTTAATTTTTTAGGGAAATTTATCATCTTTTAAACCCCAATTAATATAAGAAAATTGTCTAGTTTGATATTAACCATATACAAAAAATGAATTTTAAAAAACAAAAACTATCTTGTTTCTATAACTACTAGACTGATTGACAAATTTTATTAGTTTTTAAGAGCATTGTTGGACTAACTCAAACATTTGGGGCAACTTCTATTTTAGTAGCAAAATATTTTAAGTTTTTAATACTTATACATCATATAAAAGAATTTTTTAAAATTTTGGGGGGGGGGTGGGGTTGTGTGGGGGAAGCCTTGCTATTGCTCCGCCCCTGCATGCATTTGTTATACAATTTTGTAATGTACATCCTTTATTAATACATATATGTACTATAATACAACCCAGTAATTCCTTAGCATGCATACCATTGCTCATTGTCATATTATCCCTAAAATTTTGTTTATGTAATTCCTTAACATGCATACCATTGCTCATTGATTTTGTTAAAATGTTTTGAGCTAATTAAAGCCTGCTAATTAAAATCTAAATTTGATATAATTTATATGTTTCACTTGCAAAAATCTAAAGTGGGCTATTCTCAGGAGCCCCAAAAAAAAAAAAAAAAAAAAAAAAAAAAAAACTAAAATATTTAGCTAAAATAATGAGAAAAAAAAAAAGACAAGTAATCTTAATTATGAGATTTTTTTTTTTTTTTTTTTTAAATATATAGGAGGTTGTCATTCATATCAGGACGCGTAAGGAAGGTGGTGGTGAGGCAATGTTTTTATTAGAAGTAACTGTGTATTGGAACAGGTTGTTGCTTTTAAAATTTTCTCCATAATTAATTAATTAATTATTAAGAAGAGAGGGGCAGATGAAATTTATGAAGCATGTATATATGTCCCCAAACCCACCTTAAAAGGACTAGCATGAGTGCATGACTTCGTTAAGGGTTTTTTGCAAGTCAACTTGGGAATCTTATTTCCCTGTTTTCATTTACATAATATGCTCTGATGATCTAAATACCAATATGTATCCATTTATAAGTACCATATTACTTAAGAGGAAATAGATTTTCTATCGATATATTATCCTCAAGTTTAAGGACTAGCATAATTGGTTAGAGATTACATCTTGTAAAGTGGGTGTCACTAGTTTGAATATATCAATTTTCTATCATCTTCAAAGCAAAACTTACATATCAAAGAAAAAATCTATATCATCCTCATAGAACATTATCCACTTCATTTAAGGATCGTGTCCATTTCACAGTTTTATTTCTTGAAGTTTTGAATAGTGTGACATAGATATACTTTTAAATTTATAATATTTAATTTTAATATTGAAAATGATTAGATTCAAATGGAGATAATCCATTTCTCATACAGTTTGGGAAAGCTACTTATGTGCGTATATCTTGAAGCAAAGTAAAGCCCTATTAAGCCTATTTCATTGGTTATTTTGTGAAGTAGTACTTTTCCATTGTGTGAAACAAACAAGAAGGGTTTCTACTTTCAAAAATATTTCTCAATATCCCTAGATATTTTTTTGTTGGAGTATCTTAGTTATTTATTGGAAAATAAGCTAGCAAAGGGCGTTATATGCAAAGTGTTGCAGCAAGAAGAGAGTACCTCTACCTTAAATTGGAGAGTTATTTCCATATTGAAATGTAGTTGGAGACGTATCAGCTCTACCAACTAAGTGTACATTTGTTCAGTACTTCTTCGGAGTTGGGACCCAATGATATTTATGTACAATTGTTTTACCTTTCGCGTTACGTATTAGCATTTAGCAACCAACTATGATAAGCCTTTAATACGGTACTTTTATGACATATCCTCCAAAATATATAAAAAAGCAATAGTACTTTGTGAAAAGCATGCACTTAACTTATGTTTGTTCGATGGGAACAAGTGTTTCAGTATTTTATAACAACAAACACAACTTTTTCTTCGTTTGGTATACTTCAAGAGTTGTTTTGGAGAGATTAGGGGATTCATTTGAAAGCTGGTAAATTTTTTTGGAGAAAGTGTCATACATAGCTACTATAAGTGATCTGTAATTCTGTATGGTTCAATTGTGCATGTGATTCAGTGAGACAGAGATATGTAGGAATCTTTCTTAGTGTCATGTATAACAAGGTGGAATGGCTATTATATAATATATGCATATTTAGAGCTTTTGATAAACAAAGCCACAAGAACATCAGAAACAAATTAGGCCAGTTCATTGGTTAGCTAGAGTTAAGGGTCCATGTAATGATAGGCTGATAGAAAACTTTGTGAATTTGATTGAATTGGGTTTTATTGGTGTGTTGTGTCGGATGTGCTGAGTCTCATATTTGGTGTTTATTAAGTAAAAAATATAAGTGATTAGAGCTTTAAATGTAATTGACTAATCATTTTGAGATATAACATAGATGTAACCTATGTTTTTTTTTTCGAGTTGTGATATTATTTTTTTAAGTAAAGTTGTAATAATATGGTAACCCTAAAGAGCAGCTTACTTATAACATTTCATGATAAAAGGAAAAATGGCAATATTATGATAGTTCCATGAGTTTTAGGGTTGACTTGTGAGCATCCAGCTTCACACATTTAGGATGGTATAAATTGGTACAGTTAGAAGCCATTTATAGATTACATTTACTAAGTACTAAACTGCAAAAAAAATTGGTGGGGAAGTTAAGTTACCTTCATCAATCTCTAACGTATACTAGTAGTGCACAATGATATCAAATGGGAAAGAGAAGTAACAATGGTTGTTCCATAACTAGAATATTAAACAGGCATAAAGTTTTCTATCAGCCTACCATTACATGGATGCAATCAAGGGAGCTCAACCCCCAACTATCAAACAGCTGGATGACCTAATTGCCTTGAAGCTGAAAACCAGCCCACTTTAAAGAAGCTCGGGCAAGAAAATGGGCTCAGAAGTCTGGCCCAGTTTTAATCAGACAATAGAGCCTTAAACATCTGTGGGAACCAGGAATTAACAAGCAACTACAAAGAGAAATTGAATCGTGGAAGGTGGGGGGGGTACTGAATATTTACAACTGATCATCTGAAACATGAATTGCCTTAATTCACAGTAAGGAAAAATCTAATAAGTTTGCCACTTATGAATGGGTTGCCAACTGTAGAAACAACCAAGAGTTGTCGACAAAGAGTGGTGATAGTTAGATACTGCGTACGAGATATACGGCTGAAAGTTTGTTTTAAAAACACGATTTCAGTTATAATTATGAAATCATATTTTCAAAACACGGTTTCATAATTTCAAAATTGTAATTGAAATTGTGTTTTTAAAGCATGGTTTTAGCTAAAGTGTGTACGTTAATGTATAACTCAGCGTGTGCAACAATAATTAGTGTATGACAAAGTAGTAGTTTTAGTTCATTCAACTAATAAAATCTCTTGTTGCCAAATAATGGACTTGAATTTGAATTTGAATTCCATCTACTCATAAAAAAAATCTATTAATGTTTTGAACCGATGATAAAAAGAAATATAATGGAGTATATGTAATAGTTTCAAATGCTAATGTATCTTTGGAAAAAAAAAAATGCAGGCATAAGGCAAAGCAAGGCTTCTATTATTAATCAATCATCGATTCTCAATCAGGGCTCTAATAGAATCACTGAACACAGGCTAAAAATTTGGATTGCCATTTGAGAGTTGACCCATGCATGAAATTGGTTCTAAGTCATCTTTTGAGTTTCCAAACATGCTTTGGTTGCAAATAATTAAGAGAAATCTAGATGCCCTGACTATGTCAATTCCCATAAAACTTTATTGGTCCGTTTGGATTGAGGAGGAAGGAGGGGGAGTAGAGTAAAGTAAATTTAGCCTAAAATTAGCTTATTTTTAGCCGACTCTACTCTACTCTCTTCCACTCCCCCTCCTTCTCTCCTTCATCCAAACGGGCCATATATTAAGCAAAATTTTAAATTCCTTTGAATATATATGGGATACTTGTCTTGTGTACACATTCCAGAGTTTTCAAAAATTCTATTTGTGCTATATTGATAGTATCATGTTCATGTTTATGCTCCCTTCCTCACCTGACTACTCTCTATCCCTCACCCCAATTGAAGTCGATCAGGTCATCATTTTGTAGACCTTAACAATACAAAGTATTTATGCTATGTCTTAGCTTTTGTTTTGTTTTGTATTTTGTTCTTGAGATAATTAATACTATTAATTTTTCTTGAGATATTTCAAGTTTATATTCTACATGAGTAGCTTGAGAACAAAAATTCCTTCAAAATTCTTGGGAATAAGCCAATGAGAATCTTATATACTTATAAATCTTATCATATTCTTTATTAAATCAACTGCAAGTATTTTTATATTCCCAAGAATTGTATAACATCCTCTGGAACCTAAGGTGGGGTTTGGATACACGTTTTGAGTTTTGTGTTTGCGTTTTACCCTTTTTTTTTTTTTCAAGCTGCGTTTCAGTGGGACTTGAGCAGTTACGGCTACTGTTCATGAACAGTAGCCACAACTTTGACTATTCTTCCATGAACAGTGCATCCGTGCACTGTTCACAGACCCATAAATTCCACTTTTCAACAACTTTTTCATTAAAAATGAGTTTCACGGCACTATTCACACATTTAAAAATTATTTTGCTACAGTATTTTCAATTTTCAGTTTCAGCAAAATAAATTCTATCCAAACGTACCCTAAATATAAGAGAATATATTAGATTTTCCAAATCAAACGCCATCTAAAAGTCATTTATGTAGAGAAAATACATTCCAAGTTCATAAATAAAACTCTACAAGACATTTAGGATTGTAAAATGCCTTTGAGCATCCCGAGCAAAATTTCCAAGTAAATGGACCTGCCACTAAAAGTCTGTGTCTACATGCAAATCTGATCTTCAATACATGAATGTCACTTAATATCAATTGTTACCAGCTAACTGTTTTATTACATGCTGAGAACCAAAACTCAGAATAGTTTAAAATGGGCAAAAAACTAGGCAGCACTGACATAATGTGTGGCACTCTTTTACTCTTAAGAGGCTGACGCCAATCACCATCCAATGCAACAGATATATGAATCATTGCATGAAAGAGGGTAATTGATTTGCCATCTTTGAAGCTTGAAAAGGTGCTTATGAATGGCTCTAATTTAGATCTTAACAGTTGCAAGGTGAGTGCTGAACAATTAATTTATCAGAAGGAAGAGAGCCCTGCAATTTGTCTGAGTTTCTCATAAGAGACCCAAAACACAAATTGCCATGGACCAAGCCTTGCCCATGTTGGAAAGAACCCCTTCCATAGTGCTCTTAATCCTTCAATTCTAACAGTCTTCACTAGAAAATCATAAGAACTGTTGTAAATAATCTTCCCTTCTTTGCCTGCTGCCTGGTTCATCATTCTTGTCTTTACCACATCAGCTGGAAACTCAAAGTAGCTGCCGAAAGACCTGACATAATAGAGGCCAAGGTGTGGGCATAGATATTGTCATTAGCTATTTGATTTTGAATAACAAAACGTTTTGCATGATCATAGCAAGCTAATTCTCCCATATTCACCAAAAATGTTCTTTGTACATTTGGGAAAACTCCTTTCCAAAGTCCTCCAAAACCTTCTGTACGCACAATCTTTTTTAAAGCATCAAGAGGGCCTGAGTATCTAGGTTGGAGTCCTTGGCTCACCAAATGGCTATCTGCTTGCATCCTCACCTTAACAGGATCAGCAGGGCTCGCCACTACCTGCGCTACTAATGGCAAATAGAGAAGTACCATTACTCATCAAACAAATATGCCATGCACTAAACAAATTAATCAACAGGTTTTCTTGTTTAACCAAGAACTGTAGCAGGTATTAATATCATTTGGTTACTAAAATATCATTAAACTTGTAGCATTCATGCGTTCATCCACTTGGGACATGACATGAATCATTTGAAAGTAAAGCTACAGTTGGCTTTTAAAGATGCCCAAGACCTCTAAGGCCTGGTGAACGAATGAAACACCAGATAAATGTATATGTTCCTGTGCAAATCTCAGCAATAACTTGTTCTAGTTTCACATATTGATCATTTTAAACTAAAAAGAAATTTTTTTGGTGGAATAGTATAAGCAGACTCAATACTGACGAAGTCAATAATCCATTTTCTGAGCCAATGCTTCGAAAAAAGTACACTCATAAGGAGGGGTAAGATGCATTATATTCTGTAAGAGGAAAAAAGTGATTGAGGATCATATTCCCTCATTCAATCAGGCCAAGTTTTTAGCCAGTTGATACCCTCTATGGAGTTAAATAATAGTCTAGCTAAGGTTAACCTGTCAAATTCAAAGGAATGCAGGATGATTCTTTCTCATCCTTAAATAGGAACTCCAAGACTATCAGCTATATTCTAAAGTTATGCCAGGAATGTGTTTTCTGTTTTCTAGAAAGATGTAATGCTTAATTGAAGAACCACAAAATATCACCATCTAACAGAGGACCCTAAAAAACAACTCAATTGATTCTATACAAGCCGGGGTTGATAATCTACAGTCATGGTAAGTGTTCGTTAAGTCATATATTTTTTAGAAGTAACTTGTTGGATAACTTGGATCTGAGTTAGTTTAGAACAATTATTGTCCATTGATTGGCAGTAAGTTAATTGTAGCAATTGGGTAGCAGAAAATGGAAATGTTTGCAGAGAGTATATTAGGTCTTGGGGGGCCAGTTTCCCTCAAACTTACCAAGTTTTCTTAAATTTTTCTCTTACGAAAATAGACTCTCGTAACTTCTTCATTAACACCTTCAAAGGGCACCCATCACAATGCGAGTGAAGTCTTTTGTTACATGAAGTCATCAGTTCAAAACTGTTTGGTATACACGTGTGAATAAAGTCTTGCATTGAATAATAATGAGAAGAATGCAAGACTTCACTAACATGTGTATACCCAACAGTTTTGAACTGATGATCTCGTCCTCTATCTTATTACATGAAATAAGGAAGTGTCATTTAAGCAAAGAGCCCATTAGCACCAAGGGTCTACATTTTCTAGCAAAAACACTTGGGGTTTTGAGTTACTTCTATAGTCCAAGTACAAATGAAATGACAGAAAGAGTTTGAAAAGCTAGCCAATCACCTGGGATGAGAAAATTCTAGGAAGCTTCCTCCTTTACAAATACCCTAACGTCTATGTTTATTTACAAAAGAACCAAATTGTTTTAGTTTTTACTTACTAATCTTATTAGTTTATTAGGAATTTTCTTTAATGTTTATATTAAAATCATATGTACTATAATACAACCCAGTAATTCCTTAGCATGCATACCATTGCTCATTGTCATATTATCCCTAAAATTTTGTTTATGTAATTCCTTAACATGCATACCATTGCTCATTGATTTTGTTAAAATTTTTTGAGCTAATTAAAGCCTGCTAATTAAAATCTAAATTTGATATAATTTATGTGTTTCACTTGCAAAAATCTAAAGAGGACTATTCTCATGAACCCAAAAAAAAAAAAAAAAAAATCCTAAAATATGTAGCTATTTTTTTTTTTTTGAACATATATAGAAGGTTGCCATTCATATCAGGACGCGTAAGGAAGGTGGTGGCAAGGCAATGTTTTTATTAGAAGTAACTGTGTCTTGGAACAGGTTGTTGCTTTTTTAATTTTCTCCATAATGAATTAGTTAACTATTAAGATGAGGGGTAGATGAAATTTATGAAGCATATATATAAGTCCCCAAACCCACCTTAAAAGGACTAGCATGAGTGCATGACTTCGTTTAGGGTTTTTTGCAAGTCAACTTGTAAATCTTATTTCCCTGTTTTCATTTACATAATATGCTCTTATGATACCAATATGTATCCATTAAGTACCATTTTACTTAAGAGGAAATAGGTTTTCTATCGATATATTATCCCCAAGTTCAAGGACTAGCACAATTAGTTAGAGATTACGTCTTGTAAAACAGATGTCACTAGTTTGAATATTTCAATTTTCTATCATTTTCAAAGCAAAACTTACATATTAAAGAAAAAATCTATATCATCCTCATAGAACATTATCCATTTCATTTAAAGATCATGTCCATTTCACCGTTTTATTTCTTAAAGTTTTAAATAATGTGACATAGATATACTTTTAGATTTATAATATTTAATTTTAATATTGAAAATGATTAAATTCAAATTAAGATAATCCTTTTCTCATACAGTTTGGGAAAGCTACTTATGTGCATATATCTTGAAGCACAGTAAAGCCCTATTAAGACTATTTCATTGGTTATTTTGTGGAGTAGTACTCTTCCTTAGATTTTTTTTTTTTTTTTTTTTTGTTGGAGTATGTTAGTTATTTATTGGAAGAAGACAGTACCTCTACGTTAAATTGGAGAGTTATTTCGAGTAAATACTGTCACATCCATATTGAAATGTAGTTGGAGACGTATTATTTTTTAATCACTTCAGTACTCCTTGGGAGTTGGGACCCCATTGAAATTTATGCACAATTGTTTTACCTTTCGGTACCATTTTTTTTTTTGGTTTCCTACAGTGTTTCACCTTTCTTTTTTTTTTGGTAAACCTGGAATATATTAAAAGCTAAACAACAGCCACAGGGGCTGTGTAGTTACAGTGTTTCACCTTTCGGTATCATGGTCCTTTATTATTTTGGTTTTGACATATCCTGTTAGTCTGTTACGTATTAGCATTTAGCAACCAACTATGATAAGCCTTTAATGCAGTACTTTTATGACATATCCTCCAAAATAAATAAATAAAGCAAGAGTACTTTGTGAAAAGCATGCACTTATGTTTCTTCGATGGGAACAAGTGTTTCAGTATTTTCACTATTTGATTATTAAAAAAAAAAACAGTATTTTCACTATTTTGTAACAACACAACTCTTTCTTCGTTTGGTTTACTCAAGACTCCAGAGTTGTTTTGGAGAGATTAAGAGCATCAGTATTGAAGAATGGTACTCTATTTTATTTTACCATCTCAAAAAGTTATTTTATCAATTATACCATATCATTTTATAATACACCCTACATCTAAAAACTCTATTATTTTACTTTTTCATTAAAATATTATTTTTTAATCTTTCTTTATTATTTCTTTCACATCATCATTTTTTTTCAGCTAAGGGGTGGAATAAAATATATATATATATTTTTAACATAGTGCTACAGTACAATTCTAAACTTAGAATTGTACTGTAGCACTATTGTAAAAAATTTTGCAATAATGAGGTATACCATTTTTTAAAGCAAATATTTTTTAGTTATGAAATGCCAAAAAAAGCCTTAAATATGGCATTAGCATTCTTCGATGCTAATGGTCTAAGGGATTCATTTGAAAGCTGGTAAATCTATTTTTGGAGAAAGTGTCATACGTGTCTACATTTATAAGTGATCTGTAATTCCGTAGGGTCCAATTGTACATTGAGTCTGAGATATGTAGGAATCTTTCTTGTGTCAAGTATAACAAGGTGGAATTAATGGCTATTATATAATATATGCATATTTAGAGCTTTTGATTAACAAAGCCGCAAGAACTTCAGAAACAAATTAGGCCAGTTCATTGGTTAGCTAGAGTTAAGGGTCCATGTGATGTAATGATAGGCTGATAGAAAACTTTGTGAATTTGATTGGATTGGGTTTTATTGTTGTGTTGTCGTATGTGTCAAGTTTCATATCAAGCGTTTATTAGAAAAAGAATATAAGTAATTAGAGTCTTAAATGTAATTGGCTAATCCTTTGGAGGTATAACATAGATGTAACCTGTGTTTTTTTCGAATTATGATGCTATTTTTTTAAATAAAGTTGTAAAAATATGGTAACTCTAAAGAGTAGCTTACTTATAATATTTAATGATAAAAGGAAAAATGGCAATCACAGATATTATGATGGTTCCATGTGTTTTGGGGTTGACTTGTGAACATCCAGCTTTGCACATTTAGGATGGTATAAATTGGTATAGTTAGAAGCCATTTATGGATTACATTTACTAAATACTAAACTGCAAACAAATTTGGTGGGGAAGTTAAGTTACCTTCATTAGTCTCTAACATATACTAGTAGTGCACAATGATATCAGATGGGAAAGAGAAGTAACAATGGTTGTTCCATAACTAGAATATTAAACAGGCATAAAGTTTTCTATCAGCCTATCATTATATGGATGCAATCAAGGGAGCTCAAACCCCAACTATCTAACAGCTGGCTAACCTAATTGCCTTGAAACTGAAAACCAGCCCACTTTAAAGTAGCTGGGGCAAGCAAATGGGCTCAAAGTCTGGTCCAGTTCCAATCAGACAATAGAGTCTTAAACATCTGTGGGAACCAGGAATTAACAAGCAACTTCAAGAAGAAATTGAATTGTGGAAGGTGGGGGGTACTGAATATTTACAGCTGATCATCTGAAACATAAATTGCATTAATTTGCAGTAAGGAAAAATCTAATAAGTTTGCCACCTGTAGAAACAGCCCAGAGTTATTGGCAAAGAGCGGTGATAGTTAGATACTGTGTACAGAATACATGGCTAAAAGTGTGTTTTGAAAACACGATTTCAATTATAATTGTGAAATAATATTTTTCAAAACACGATTTTATAATTTCACAATTGTAATTGAAATCGTGTCTTTAAAACATGGTTTCAGCTAAAGTGTGTACGTTAATGTATAACTCAGCATGTGCAACAATAATTAGCGTATGACAAAGTAGTAGTTTTAATTAATTTAACTAATAAAATCTTTTGTTGCCAAATAATGGACTTGGATTTGAATTCCATCTACACATAAAAGAAATCTATTAATGTTTTGATCCGATAATAAAAAGAAATATAATGGAGTATATGTAATAGTTTCAAATTCTAATGTATCTTTGGAAAAAAAATGCAGGCATAAGGCAAGGCAAGGCTTCTACTATTAATCAATCATCGATTCTCAATCAGGGCTCTAGTAGAATCACTGAACACAGGCTAAACATTTGGATTGCCATTTGAGAGTTGACGCATACATGAAATTGGTTCTAAGTCATCTTTTGAGTTTCTAAACATTCTTTGGTTGCAAATAATTAAAGGAAATCTAGATGCCCATAAAACTTTATAATAAGCAGACTTTTGAATTCCTTTGAATGCGTATGGAATACTTGTCTTGTGTTCACATTCCAGAGTTTTCGAAAATTCTGTTTGTGCCATATTGATAGTATCATGTTCATGTTTATGCTCCATTCCACACCTGACTACTCCCTCTGCCTCACCCCAATACAATACAAAGTGTTTATGCCATGTCTTAGCTTTTGTTTTGTTTTGTTTTTTGTTTCTTGAGATTATTAGTATTATTAATTTTTCTTGAGATATTTCAGGTTTATATTCAAAATGAGTAGTTTGAGAACAAAAATCCCTTCAAAATTCTTGGGAATGAGACATTGAGAATCTTATATACTTAAAAATCTTATCATATCCTTTATTAGATCAAATGCGAGCATCTTTATATTCCCAAGAATTGTATAACATCCTCTGGAACCTAAATACAAGAGAATATATTAGATTTTCCAAATCGAACGCCATCTAAAAGACATTTGTGTAGAGTAAATACATTTCTAGTTCATAAATAAAACTCTACAAAGACATTTAGGATTGTAAAATGCCTTTGAGCATTCCAAGCAAAATTTCCAAATACAATTCAGTAAATGGACCTGCCACTAAAAGGTGGTGTCTGCATGCAAATCTGATCTTCAATACATGAATGTCACTTAATATCAGTTGTCACCAGCTAACTGTTTATTACATGCTGAGAAACAAAACTCAGAATAGTTTAAAATGGGCAAAAGACTAGGCTTTTCTATAGCACTGATATAATGTGTGTTACTCTTTTACTCACGCTAATAACCATCCAATGCAACAGATATATGAATCATTGCATGCAAGAGGGTAATTGATTTGCCATCTTTGAAGCTTGAAAAGGTGCTTATCAATGGCTCTAATTTAGGAGATCTTAACAGTTGCAAGGTGAGCGCTGATCAAATAATTTATCAGAAGGAAGAGAGACCTGCAATTTGTCGGAGTTTCTCATAAGAGACCCAAAACACAAATTGCCATGGACCAAGCCTTGCCCATGTTGGAAAGAACCCCTTCCATAGTGCTCTTAATCCTTCAATTCTAACAGTCTTCACTAGACAATCATAAGAACTGTTGTAAATAATCTTCCCTTCTTTTCCTGCTGCCTGGTTCATCATTCTTGTCTTTACTACATCAGCTGGACAACTCAAAGTAGTTGCTGAAAGACCTGACATAATAGAGGCCAAGGTGTGGGCATAGATATTGTCATTAGCCATTTGATTTTGAATAACAAAACGTTTTGCATGATCATAGCACGCTAATTCTCCCATATTCACCAAAAATGCTCTTTGTACATTTGGGAAAACTCCTTTCCAAAGTCCTCCAAAACCTTCTGTGCACACAATCTTGTTTAAAGCATCAAGAGGGCCTGAGTATCTAGGTTGGAGACCTTGGCTCACCAAACGGCCATCTGCTTGCATCCTCACCTTAACAAGATCAGCAGGGCTTGCCACTACCTGCACTACTAATGGCAAATAGAGAACTAACATTACTCATCAAACAAAGATGTCATGCATTAACAAATAAATCAAAAGATTTTTATTGTTAAATTAATATCTGTTGCAGGAATTAATATCATTTGGCTACTAAAAATATCACTAAACTTTTAAAGATGCCTAAAATCCCAAAGGTCCGGTGACCAGATGAAGCAGAAGATATAAGCAGGCTCAATAATGACGAAACCAATAATCTATTTTCTTTGCCAGTGCCTCAACAAAAGTAGATTCCTATGAAGGGGTGAAGAAGTATAATATATATATAAGTATAAAGAAGTATTATATTCTGTAAGAGGAAAATGAGATCAAAGATCATATATAGATTATTATGAAGGGGTGAAAAAGTATAATATATATATATATAAGTATAAAGAAGTATTATATTCTGTAAGAGGAAAATGAGATCGAAGATCATATGCTGCCCCATTAATCAGGCCAAGTTTTTTGGGAAGCATGGACACTTCATGTAGAGTGCCGTACCCGTGTCATACTGGTGTCGTACTGGCTGTTTTATGTTATAATTTTTTCAGAAATTGCTCGTGTCACCTTGTCGTACCCATGTCCGTGCTTCCTTTAGCCAGTTGATATCCTCTATGGAACCAATGAATAGCTTAAGATTTACTCGTCAAACTAAAAGGAATGCAGGATGATTCTTTCTTATCCTTAAATAGGAACTCCAAGACTATCAGCTATATACTAAAATGATGCCAGGAATATTTTTTTTTCAGAAAAGATGTAATGCTTAACTGAAGAAGCACAAAAAACAAAACAAAAAATCAACAAACACTAAACAGAGGACCCTAAATACCAACTTGATCAATTTATACAATGCGGGGTTGATTGTCTGTAATCATGGTAAATGTTCATTAAGGCATACATTTATAATAAGTAACCTGTAGGATTTTAACAATTATTGTCTGTTGAATAGCAGTGGGTCAATTGTAGCAATTATTTGGTGTTCCTATGACTTATTCTTAGTTCCTTATCTCTTACATAACAATAGTAGTAAATGGAAACGTTTACTACGGAGAGTAACTTAGGAGACTTGAACTGAGTTTTCTTCAATTTTCTTCTTAACAAAAAATCTATTCCTGTAACTTCTTAATTAGCACCTTCAAAGGGCATATCCCATTCCCATTACACACATTTCTCTAACCACTAATCACTTGCAGCTTTGAGTGTTAATATATGTATACATTTCAGCTAGAGCTCACAAACTTCAAGGCTTTAAATCAACTCCATTTCCAAAATGGCGGGCATTTTTTTTTTTTTTTTTTCATTAGGTTCCAATTAGTTCAACCAGTAAAGTTTTTGTCATGTTGGTCATACATCGATCGCCATAATATTATTCTTACCTACAAAAAATAAATCTTTTTATTATTATTATTATTATTATTATTATTTAGTGTGCAAATTCTTTACTAATATATGATATGTGTACAGTCTAAACTATAAAATAAAATAAAAATTCAACCATAATTTTGGATAAATAAATAATAAAAAGCTGAGGCTTTTACCTGAGCGATGACACCGGAGAAACCGCCGGCGAGAGCCTTAGCAGAGAGAGAAAGCGAACCACCACCACCGCCACCGTCAGCGGAGACCACCGCATTCCGGAGATTCTCGTAAGCTACGATCCGAATGGGAGTGTAGAGGAGGTGTCTGAGAATCGCTGGGGACAAGCCCTTGTAAAGCCCTAGCGGACCTTGCTCCCGAACGATCTCCGAGGCCACTCGGAACGCGTTGGTGGTCGATCTCGAGCTCGAGTCGAGCTGAAGCCTGGTCTTGGTGAGGTCGATTGGGAAGGTCGAGGTCTCGGCAGCCATGGCCGAGAGTGACGTCAGGATTAGCTTCACGTGGGTATTTTTGTGGGCCCGGAGCTGACCTCGTTCTTCTTCTCCGCTTGGTTTCATCTCTCACTCTCACTCTCATATCTGTTCTTCTCTGCAAATGAAGCTTTATTTATTTAAACGTTTTTTCTTTTTCTTTTTTCTGTGTTTTCGGGGATAAACGACGTGCCGTTTGTTGTTTATTTCTTAGGTTTAGCGGGTTTGGACCTCAAAAATGGGTTTTTGAAAGGCCTCTAAGAGGCCCAAATAGTATTGAAGGGAAAAAAAAATTTTTTTTTTTTTAAAAAGGCCCAAATGGGGCCAGGTGATGAGTCTTTGCCTTGAATTGATGAATGGCTTGTTTATGTTTGTTAATGTAAGCTTTTAGGATTGTCTTTCTTTTGCATTGTAGGTCAACTCGAGACTAGCTCGTACCAAACTTGAACACCATATAATCTTGCAATAGCTTTTGTTTAGTTTTAGCTTATTTTGTTAATGTAAAATTTTTAAAATACAAATAAAAAATAATAATTAGCAAAAATTTAAATAAATTGACACCAAACGGACACCAAACTTAACTTACTAGCTCAATTATAAAACAACATCAATATAAATTCACTTAAAATCAAGTTGTTGAGAAGCCACATGTTCAATCTTAGTGCGCGCTCCAACTCTGCTAATCATAATTCTCAATATTGTGCTTGGATTATTATTTTTTAATAACAAAATACTAAAGTTGTTATGAGTTTTATTTTAAAATGTTTACAAACTAACATAATAATGAATGTGATTATTAGACCTTAACAATCTAACAAATGAATATTCAAAATTGTATCCATAAAAGAATTTAATTTTTGTAAGTTGTATGCAATTATATTTACAATATCGAATTATCAATCATTTTTATTGATTTGTTTGAAATTTGATAAAATTATAAGTATAATAAAAAAAAAACAAGTATTTAAAGTCCTATATAGTGTATAAGTAATAAATGAATAATGTTATTGTATGCAAAGTATGTTTAGTGATAGAAATGTAAGAAGTTTTTAAGACTTATTATACGTGCGAGTTTAGTAATTGTGAATTCGAGTTTAGTAAAAAAGAAGCAATGGCAAAAGCAAAAGTGACACTACTGTGAACTCCACTCCCCCAACACCATTTCAATCTCACAGTGGCGGCAAAACCCCACACACACAGAAAAATCAAAACTTGATGGCGACGGAGGGACCCGCCTCCTCCTCCAGCAACCTAGCGATTCTCGACTCTCTCACCGACGATTCCATCCGACAAATCCACGATAGCTACACCGGCTTCTGCGCCACCACCGCAACCCTTCTCACCGGCGCCGGTGACCTCTCCGTCGGCCCCGAATTCATCGCTCACGTCCATTCCCTCTGCCACCACGGCCTCCACTCTCTCGTTCGCGACCACTTTCTCAAGTCACTAGAGGTATATATATACATATGTATCTATTTATGCAAGATTGTCATAATGCTCTCAATTTTCAAAGTTAGGGCACTATTTGTTTTGAAAATTTGTACTCCAATTAGGGTTTCGTTATCTGTGTGTGTGCAGGAAATTTTTGAGCAAAATGGAGCTTCGAAATTTTGGCGCCGTTTTGATGCTTACACCAATTTTGCAACTCTCTCCAAAAACCAACCCCCTGTATGTATAGCATCAATCTCTCTCTCTATATATATATGGCAATGTTACAATCACTCAATAGCTTATTATTGGATTAAAGTTTCAAACTTTTCACCTTTGGATTATATGTTTTCATTCTTAACATGCACACTAAATTTCATATATTGGATGCTATTTACTATTCAATTCATACTCATTTTGTTGGGTATTTTTAAAATAAAGAAAGTTTTTTTTTTTTTTTTTTTTTTTTTTTTTTTTTTATAATTCAATTGTTACAACAAGTGGAAAGGGCGATTTGAATCATGGTTCTCCTTAAGAAGGAGACCAGGCAACACCATTGAGCTACAGCCTACAAGACTCTTGAAAATTCTAAAATACAGTGCTCCTGGGTACAGGCATAAACTGTTTAGCCTGTCATGGGTGCCTCTGAATTACCCGACAATTGGTTCTGATGGGTGGGGTCTATTACTCGTAGGTTTTACTAGCTAGAAGCAAGTTTAAAGGGCCTTTCTTTAGAGAGGTTCCCTATGTTATCCAAACTTGAAATTTAAACATCTTATAGTTGTGTGTGTGTGTGTGTGTGTGAGAGAGAGAGAGAGAGAGGGAGAGATCAATTAAAATTCTTGATAAATATAAGGTATTGAATTGGAAAATTGGTGACTTGCACTTTTCTTTCTTTTTTTTGGAATTATACACACAACACATATGGTGGATCATGAACTGGCGATCTCACCTTCTACATTACATTTACGAGGGTAATGTAGAGAGAGAGGAGATGCCATTAAGCTACAACTCATTGGCTTAATTGTGAAGTGCAGATATGCGAGAGTGAGGTTCAGGAAGTGTTGTGCAAAGCTCTAGAAGAGATATCTTCGGAAAAGCAATACCAGGAGAAGTGCTTGTTGATGTTGTCTCATGCTTTGCAGTCCTACAAGGATCAGATGTCTGAGGGAAGGCATCCTTCGGATGCGGAGAGAAGCCATCTCTTTTCTAGATACCAATTACTTGTGTCTTCAGTGCTTATGGCTAGTCTTCCTCGGCATTTTCCTGGTATATACTTAATGATATATCTTGATTGATTACTAGTATTCTTGAGCATAGTGTTTTTGCTGAGTTCGTGTTGGCTAAAAACTAGACTTCAATGAATGCTATTTGGTAGTTAGCATCCTTCATCTAAGTATCTTTTCATTTTTGGCTTGTTCTGTGTGTTATGAAGATTGAAAGTTTGGGTGATGGATATTATAAATTCACATTTGATGCATCAAAAATTTATTTGGGTCGGGTTCAGGTATTGCTTGGATCTGCATGTCAGTATCCATAGCAAGTGAATACATTCTATTTGGTGGCTCAGTATAGAAGAAAAAAAGCTTAAATTTTGATTGATAATCGTCAATCTAAATTATTTTGTTATATTCTGGTGCTACCCTGTGCTCCCTAAAAACATAGAAGCCCAAGAAAGAATATATGCATTTAT
This sequence comes from Quercus robur, assembly GCF_932294415.1. Lineage (NCBI taxonomy): Eukaryota > Viridiplantae > Streptophyta > Magnoliopsida > Fagales > Fagaceae > Quercus > Quercus robur. The sequence goes on along the minus strand of NC_065536.1, from coordinate 64,203,227 downwards.
TTTTTTCCAAAGAATGAATGTATTCCTCAACAATTGATTGAATTGGGAGGCTTTAAGAAGTATTTACCATGTAGGGTTCTTGGGAAACCTACTTATTTCTATACCAAGGAGTATTTGAGCTCATTGAGTAACTAGATATAGATGGGGCAGCAATCATTGCTGTCTTGATGCACCATGTGTTGGATTGATCTTCTGCTGAATGTTCTATTTGTTTGCCATCACCCAGTTCTCCACTACACTAGTCAGTACAAGGTCAAGTCACTCAACTGTAATTAGGTGTGCTTTAGGATTAAAACAATCCACTTTTCTTATTTTACCTGATTATCTACACTGGAGATCTTTTGTTTTATGCTGTCTAAAAATTAGCTTTGTGCAAGTGTGTAACAATTTCCTGATTTTACTTTAATTTCTTCTTTTTACCTCCCAAATGTTCTTAGAGATACTCCACTGGTATTTTAAGGGAAGGTTGGAGGAATTGAGTACAATAATGGGTGGAGAGTTCGATGATGATGAATCTCAAGACAAAGATGAAATGGATTTAGATGAAAAAAGCAAAATCTCTTATAGGACTGGTGAAATGGATATTGATGAATGTTCTCACCAGGGTAGGTTCTTGGAGAACAATAAGTTGGTAAAGAACATTGGGAAGGTTGTTCGAGATCTTAGAAGTCTTGGATTTACATCTATGACTGAAGATGCCTATTCTTCTGCCATATTTCTGCTTCTAAAGGTGAGCATGTGTTCCATTTTTGCAATAGCTGTCCAGCTTATTTCTTTTCACCTCTACATTGGCCTTTTTCTTTTCGTTTCCAATAATGTATTGTTGTATTGGTCATCCTCTTTTCCAATACTATATGTGAGAATCACATCTCACATTTTCTTTGTATGTAATTTGTCTTTGGGTCCCATCAAAATTTTCCTGTATGTGTGGCAGGCTAAAGTACATGATTTGGCTGGTGATGATTACAGAAGTTCTGTTTTGGAGTCCATTAAAGGGTGGATACAGGTATTTTTTCTTGTTTGTGTTGCCTTATTTTTTTAATTATCATTTTCTAAAATCCCTAATGTTTTAACCTGTTATCTATCCAAGATGTTTTCATTTGCATTGCACTTTTGATTCAATAAACCTGGTCCTCTTTTTGAGTTAATGGATTAAATTGTACTGGTCTATACCATATGACAGATGTTTTCTTGTCTATATATGCGGAAGGTCATTGAACAATTGCTGAAGATATTATAGTTGTTTCAGCTAGGCATATAATTATTTGGTTTATATGTAATTGGGTTTTTTATATAAATTATTTGTTAGTTATAATATGGCTATATACAAATTGTATTAGTTCTTTGGTCATAAACAGTAATTTGATTTGATTTCAGGAGCTACTGTAATTGTCCAAAAGTTCTTCCTGCATAGGGTGAATGCAATCTGCAAGATGCTGTAAAATTGATATTGTTTTTCTTGCCATGTTTTGTATTTCTTCTGCTTATTTTTCTACTGTCCTCCATGCTAGTTTTCTAGTTTAGGTATATATTTTTATGCTACTAATAAATGACTCCATATACTTGGAGTTATGTCTCCCAGGCTGTGCCTCTCCAGTTCTTCCGTGCACTTCTTGCTTATCTTGGTGACTCTGTTAGTTATGATAGTCCTTCATCTGGTCTCAAATCACCTTTGGCTTCACATCCTTCGTCATGCTATCCCGGAATTGATACTCCCTCTCAAGGACTTGTTAGATGGCAGTTGCGGCTAGAGTATTTTGCTTATGAGACATTGCAAGATTTAAGGATAGCCAAACTATTTGAGATAATTGTGGATTATCCTGACAGGTGATTCCTTTTACATTCTTAATCTGGTATTAACCTTGGTTTCCCATTGTAGAAGTCAAGTAAATGTGATTGTTACAGTGGTCAAGTTGTCAAATTGTGCTCTGGTCTTGCTTTATTTTTGTTTCTTATAAATGAGAAGAGAATTAAGATTCTTACAGTAGCTATAATTGCAACATAATTTGATGTGATGAGATCTCTATATCAACTGGATGGTGAAATGGGTGTTAATGTTTGATACAATCACCTGAATGCCTGAAAGATTCTCCTGTGGTTGTCCTCACTCTGTTTTCCATTTTTCTTTTCCTAATTTTTTTTTCTAATAAATTTTGCAGCTCTCCAGCTATTGAAGATTTAAAGCAATGTCTTGAATATACGGGACAACATTCTAAGTTGGTTGAATCATTTATCTCAGCACTACAATATCGCTTGCTTACTGCTGGTGCCTCAACCAATGACATACTGCATCAATATGTTTCAACTATTAAAGCACTACGGACAATAGACCCGGCAGGTGTTTTTCTTGAAGCAGTTGGTGAACCAATAAGAGACTACTTAAGGGGAAGGAAAGATACCATAAAATGCATTGTGACAATGTTAACTGATGGGACTGGTGGAAATCCTAATGTATCTGGAAATGCTGGGGATAGCCTTCTTGAAGAATTAAATAGAGATGAAGAAAGTCAAGAGAATACTGGTGTTGATGATGATTTCATCACCGATGACAAGCAAGCATGGATCAATGCTGCCTGGTATGTTTATGCTATCATGGCAATGGATGATATGTAACTTAGTTGTACCTTTAAGCTTGCCTTGTCAGTTGACTGATATATGTCTCCATGAATTCTGCCTGTCAGCTGGGAGCCTGATCCTGTAGAAGCTGACCCATTGAAAGGTAGTAGGAACCGGAGGAAAGTTGACATACTTGGCATGATTGTTGGCATAATTGGTTCAAAGGACCAACTAGTCAATGAATATCGTGTTATGCTGGCAGAAAAGCTTCTCAACAAATCTGATTATGACATTGATTCAGAGATACGTACTTTAGAACTCCTCAAGGCATGTGGTTTGTATATTGGAGTCTTTGATCTGTTTAATTAGCTCTCCTGGTTGTAGTTGACATTTGGCATCCTCTTTGTTGCGTTAGAATTTTCCGCCTTCATTTTCATGGTGGTACTGTCATCCTGCAGATACATTTTGGAGAGAGCAGCATGCAAAAATGTGAAATAATGCTCAATGACCTGATAGATTCAAAGAGGACAAACTCCAATATAAAAGCAACCATTGCTCAGACCCCTCTGACAGGTAGCATTTTGAAATTAGGAATGAGATAAACTATGATTAGGTGACACCTCATCAAATTTGATGGTGCCACACCCATCTTCACATTCCATGGCAAGAATACTTTCCATATCCAAATCATTCAAATAAATCTACGAACTATGATGGATGGCATTTTGCTTGAATAAGTGTAGCATTATGATTTATATCTTTCTTTGGTAGTTTTTGGGACTACTTGTGCCATGATTGCCAATAGGCCATCTTAGTTTCTTATGATCTATTCATTTATGAAAAATTTTCAAGTAATCTTTGCTGAATAAATTCTTAGGGGCTGAGCCAGGGGAGTCTGCAGTGTCAATGGATATTCTTGATGCTACAATCATATCTTCTAATTTCTGGCCTCCAATCCAGGTATAGAGGTCACCACTGCTATCATTAATATCAATCATTTTAAATTCTGGTAGTTGGAAAAGGCATGATAATTTACGTGATCTTTGTTGACGGTCTCCTACATGGGGTTTTACTTATAGTAACTCCGTTCAGTTCATTGCTGATTTCTTTTTTAGCCGTTGCTTTTTTTTTTACAGAATAATTTGTTTCTAATTCTTTAGACTCCTTTGTGTTCATTGTACATGTGCATTAAGTAGTCTTATTTCAATAAAATTTTAATTTATTTATAAAAAAAAAAAAAAAAAAAAAAAGTTTTCTGGCAATATTACTTGACGTGCTATCTAGATGATTGGGCATATTTACATGTTTTCTCATTTCTGCAATCACACACACTCTCTGCTGTCTCTGCATGAAGTATCTGTTTACACCAACACAATAGACCTAAATCTGTCCCTTGCTAACAATATATATACTTGGGTTAAAATTTCTTCTTTTCAAATAACAATTTCATTTTTCCTTAGTGACAAATTATTTTTGCTCTATTAACCTTAAAGAAAATTTTCAGGATGAGACCCTTAATGTGCCTGAGCCAGTTGACAACCTGCTCTCTGATTATGCAAAGAGGTTTAATGAAATCAAAACCCCTCGTAAGCTTCTATGGAAGAAAAATCTTGGTACAGTCAAGGTATGGTTCAAAATTAAAAAAAATGCAATTTGATACACACTGATATTTGGATTACTCCCATGTTTAAACAAAGCAAAATTTTTCCAGTTCCTTTATATCTGTCCTGAATCAGTAAATCATTCAATTTTTTATTTATAATGGATGTGCAGTTGGAGTTGCAATTTGAAGATAGGGCAGTGCAGTTCACAGTGGCACCTGTACATGCAGCAATTATTATGCAATTTCAGGATCAAACGAGGTAACCATGGGAATTATCTGAATGCATTATATGCTATTCATCAGTAGTGTAACTGCATTTATATTTTCTACTTTCAGTTGGACCTCTAAAAATCTTGCAGCTGCTATTGGCTTACCTGTAGATGTACTCAATCGAAGGATAAATTTTTGGATAAGCAAGGTATCTGATAACATTCACTTACTCAATTAGTGTTGGACACTTGATAGATCTAATGAAAACTCCTGGATTGCTGCTGAACATACATGACCAATTCAATGATTCATTCTAGTGAATGATCAATTAGTGTTGGACACTCAATAGATTTTTTATAGCTGAAAAAAAATAAGGCTTACTTGCTTGGTTCAATTTCCTTTACCTCAGAACTTTCCACATTATACTGGCAATGGCACCAATCTTCTTTTATTGACTTTGTGGTTATTTTGAATTGTAGGCTTTGTTGCTTTTTTTGTGAAGTCAAGCTTTTTGTTTTTTTCCCTTCCAAGTACTGGTTAAATCTGCTCAATTAGGTAGAAATTTGGTAATCCATAAATATTCAAATATATTACAATCTTCAAGGGCTAGGGTCAAGATGAAAACTAATTTTATTAACCTCCTTTTGTAATCAGGGAATCCTTGCAGAATCACTTGGGGCAGACTCTAATGACCATGTATTTACCCTGATGGAAGGTATGGTTGAAACTAATAAGAATGGTGGAAATGGTGGTAGTTGTGAGGAGATTTTAGTTGGTGATGATGAGGGAGAGAGATCTGTGGCCTCTGTTGAGGATCAAATACGCAAGGAAATGACTATTTATGAGGTATGTGATGTGAATTTGAGCATTATTTGACGTAATTGCATGAATGGTTGTTTGAAACTGTTCCGTTGTTTCTTTTTCTGACTTTCCTCGTACAAATTCCAAATTAGTCAGACTCAAGACCCTGCTTTGAAGGATATTTACTTTTATTTATAGGGTTGGGTGGGTCTGGTGTTTCATTTTGGACTAAAGGCTATAACTAAAAGTTACTCTTAACTCACCAAGGTTAAGTAGAAGTAGATATCCCCAGAAAAAGAGATGGGGAAGAACAGAAATTTCTCTCTTCACTCAGCAAAAAGCTAGCCTTAGATAATACTCCAGAATTGGATCATCAAACAACCTTTTAGGTTCCAGCAGATAATTTTCTGTTGCTGATCATAGCTTTGTCAAGTAGTAATTATTGAACTAGCCTTCCCAAGAGGGAAGAAAGAAAGCACTGAAAATGTAAATGACTGGGAAAAAAAAACTGTTTCTTCTGGCTTACTCTGATAACCATGTTAGATTTGGCTAGCCCTGGGCAATCATTTGGTTAAGTATCAGAATTAAAAGGAAGATTTACAAGTACTTATGCATCTGCATGAAATTTATTAATTGTCATCTTGTTCTATGAATAACTCTAAATCACACTTGCTTCTAGAAATTTATCATGGGGATGCTCACAAACTTTGGAAGCATGGCATTAGATCGAATTCATAATACTCTCAAGGTAAGAATTGTTCTAACAGGCTCCTTAAATTTTGATTTAGCTACAAATTTCATGATTGCTAAACTAAATTACTTTTTAACACATTGCTCTAGATGTTTTGCGTAGCTGACCCCCCTTACGATAAATCACTCCAACAACTTCAGAGCTTCTTATCTGGTCTAGTTTCTGAAGAAAAGTTGGAACTGAGAGATGGAATGTATTTCATGAAGAAATAAAGACTGGTCATTAAGCAAGTAGAGCTGGTGAGATTTCCTTTAGAGTTAAACTATTATAGAGTGGAAAGGTCACAGGATAAGCTTCTGAAAGCACAATCTTGTTATATACTTTTCTGTTCTCTTCATTTCATGAGCTACCGTAATTGAACCTCATATATGCATTTCCCAATGTTTTCGGAATGTCTTCAGGAAGAGAGTGCTAAAATTTCAGAGTTTTTGCAATCTGTACATAGCCCTGTGAAGATGGCAAATCTTTGTGGCAGGAGTGTGTCACAATTATCCCGAGTTCTAGTTGGGATGCTAATTGAACATCATCCTGTTTTCTGATGCAAGTTGCAGTGTCTTTTAAGATGGTTTCCAATGGATCTGTGGAGAGCAATTTTGGGTTATTCTTAAGATCATCTTCAATTCTCTGCAGACAACATTTTTTTGGCGTGTGGAATATGGATGCACACAGCTGGAGTTCTGGAGAATAGGCATTCAAAATTGCAGGAATTTGAAAAAAAAAAAAAAAAAAAAAAAAAAAAAATCTTATTTGAGTTATTCTTAACAGGTTCCTTTGGCTTTGATCCATTAATTAGTAAGTTTATTATGATTTGTATTATTAATAGGTGTATAAGTCTTAAGTGTGCGCTCTGAATTTTAAGATGGCCCTGAGGCCCTTCTCTGTTGAAATTTGAAACTGCTGCATCTTTTGATGAATTACATAACAGCTACCAAAGAGCTTAGTAACATATGGAATCCATTGAATTTCTTTTAAGCATTCCTTTTATGCTTTTAAGAATGTGAGCTTTCTGCAAAATTTATGATTCTAACAGGGCCTCAGATAGTCTCAGAAGGATTAGATAATGTGATTTTTTTTTTTTTTTTTTTTAAATCATTGGCCCGGTCTAAAATGTCAACAAAATGATGCATAAGTGCAGATGTATGGCAGTAAGTCAGCAGATCTTCATAATTTCCCGACGGCAATCAATGTCATTTGTTCATCTTAATTGAAAGTTGAAGAACCTCAACATGATGTCTTGTGAAGAACTCGCAGTTAGGTGGATTGAGATTTAGTGCAATACCCAGGTGCAATTGAATCAATTAGCCAATAATTTTTTTTTTTTTTTTTAACTTTTTGTATTGCACCAGATTATCCCAGTTTAGCAATGGTTCATCCTTTACAGTGTTCAAATAAGGCCCTATAATATTATGGGAACAAGCAAGCTGTTCAAAAGGCGTTATCTTTTTGGTTGTGATCTTCATAGTGTCTTTGTTTGAGAGGAAAATTTGTTGGTATCTTTGAAAATTGTGAATTTGTGATTTGATGGGGACTGAGTGAGAGAGGACGTATCTAAATTTGATAAGTTCATCTTTTTATTGTTTCCTGGATTTAGTTTAATCTTTTTAATAATGCTCCTTCAAAAATTGGACGTGTTTGGTGTGAAAATATTAAATATGTGGCATTTTACCTGCCTTAGACTTATAGAATTTAAATTTCAAATATATACTGGTTTTTATATAATTGAAAGGTAAATGAAGAGCCTCTTAATCATGAAGCATGTGTTGTCTCGTGAGTTGACATTTCCTTGTCAATATCAGTAAGAAATTCGGCTAAACAAACATTGTTAAAAATTATTACACATTTTTTGAACTAAATAATAAGTTGAAAATTTGTTTTGAGCTAAAATAGTAAGTTGAAAACATGATTTCACTTTTGAAATCATGTCTTCAACTCATAATTTCAATTCAAAAAATAGGTATGTAACAGTGTGTGTAACAAATACTACTCAACAAATAATATTAGAATCTTCTTCATTTTTTTGTAAAATGAAGAATAACCATTTAATTTTTTACTAATCAAAATGTGTACATGATATCTTGTCATTTTTTAAGAAATCAGTTAGGTGGATTGAGATTTTAAAATTTAAACATATATTTTTATATTTATAATTAAACATTTTACTCTTCTCCGATTAAAACAAAATAAAATTAAATAAATTAAATCTTTGTTATAAAACTAATCCTATAAAATAGCCTTCATTCGTGTAAAAAAAATAGTATTCCTCTGTTCTACTCAACACTAAATTAATAAATAAAGAAACATAAAAAAATAGTAATAATAGTAATAAATAAGGAACCCCGACATAGCCGTTGCCGTTACAGAACAAAATGTGAGACAAAAGTTAAAACTTAGAATAAGCAATTTGACCGTTACAAAATCCTCATATTCAAATCCCTCAACATACTTCACCACTGACCAGTCAAAGACGCAAAAGCAGTTTCAGTCCACCACCCACTACCATCAAAAAAACAATGACAGAACTCGAAATGGCCGAAGAGCAAATGCAACAGCTCAGATCCAAAGCCAAGGAGCACCTCCTCAGAGAAGAATGGGAAGACTCCATACTTGCCTACTCTCACTTCATCAATCTTTGCCAAGACCAAATCTCAAACACCCAACATCACTTAGACCCAGAAAACCTTTCCAAGCTCCACAAATCTCTCTGCTTAGGGCTCTCAAATCGAGCCGAGGCACGGTCCAGGCTGAGAGAATTTGATGAAGCATTGAAGGATAGTGAACAATCTTTGAAAATTGAGAGTACCCATTTCAAGACCCTGCTATGCAAAGGTAAGATTTTGCTAAATCTCAATAGGTACTCTATGGCTTTGGACTGTTTCAACACTGCTCTTTTGGATCCTCAGGCTAATGAGAATGCTGAAAGCCTTAATGGGTATCTGGAGAAATGCAAAAAGCTAGAGTTTTTATCAAGGACCGGAGGCTTTGATCTCTCGGATTGGATTGTAAACAAGTATCGAGGAAAGTCCCCAGAACTAGCCGAGTACATTGGTGCTGTGCAGATAAGGAAATCTGTGATTAGTGGGCGTGGCCTATTTGCAACAAAGAACATTGATGCTGGGACTTTGGTGTTGGTCACCAAAGCAATTGCCACAGAGAGAGGTATATTGCCTAGTGAAGATTCAGGTGAGAATGCCCAATTGGTTATGTGGAAGAATTTCATTGATAAAGTTACAAGTTCAATTGCAAAATGTCCTAGAACATGTTATTTGATTAATACATTGTCAATTGGCGAAGATGAGGACGTGTTAGAGGTTCCAGATATAAGTCTTTTTAGGCCTGAGGCTGAAGAGGAAAGAAGAGACTTGGATAAGAAGATTGATATGGCTAGTATTCTAAACATCTTGGATGTGAATTCTCTGGTTGAAGATACAGTTTCAGCCAAAGTTTTGGGGAGGAACAGTGATTATTATGGTGTTGGATTGTGGGTATTAGCTTCATTCATTAACCATGCTTGTAGTCCTAATGCAAGGCGTTTGCATGTAGGGGATTATGTGATGGTTCATGTTTCAAGGGATGTTAAGGCAGGTGAAGAGATTACATTTGCTTATCATGATGTGCTTTTGCCATTGGATAAGCGTAGAGAAATGTCAAACTCATGGGGGTTTCAATGTAATTGTAAGAGGTGCAAGTTTGAGGAGGAAATGAGTGAAAAGCAAGAGATTAGAGAAATTGAAATTGGCCTTGAAAGAGGGATAGATATGGGTGGTGCAGTGTACAGATTAGAGGAATGTATGAGGAGATGTGTAGTGAGGGGTAAGCAGAAAGGCTATTTGAGGGCATCCTATTGGTCTGCATATTCTGAGGCTTATGGTTCACAGAAGTCAATGAAGAGATGGGGACAGCGGATTCCAGCTGTGGACGTGGTGGTGGATAGTTTAGTTGAAGTAATGGGAAGTGATGAGAGGTTATTGAAGGCATTGATCGAAGGATTGAATAAAAGTTCAGGGGTGTTGGACAAGGAGAGGGCTTTGAAGCTGGGAAGAGGAGTGTATGGAAAGGTGGTTAAGAAACAAGCATTAAGGACTCTACTTGAGATTGGCTTATTTTGACAAACCTATTATCTTTTCATTGTTAACAAAATCCATAGCAACACACAAGTTCTACTTTTTTTTTTCTTTTTCCTGCCACTTTGATTTGTTTAATAGCTTCGAGTTATATTACCTCAAGGCTCAAGCTACAAGTCTATTCATTTTGTTCTTGCTAACAAACCTACTTAGCTTAGCTTCTGCTTTTTTTTTTTTGGTTGTTGTTGTTGTTGTTGACATGTTGTTAACAAAACTATTTAGCTACACACAAGTTCCATTCAGTTTTCTTTCTGGTACCACTGATCTGTTTAATTGCTTCAAATCAGATTATACAAAGATATTGGCCTATTAACTAATACAGGTTCTATTCGTTTTTCTTTTTCTTAAAATGCATCGAGTTAGACACCACCTCACCCTTTTAGTGTATTGGGCATTTTATGGTGTTTGGCACAACAAAAAACACAAGATAATAGAGAAAATTTTCTATGATCAGCAAAAAGGAAAAACTCATAAAGCAAAATAAGCTTTCCCTCTTTGAAATTAATTTTTCCGAATGAAAGTTTGTTCATATAACTAAAAGAAATATTAATAATTTTCCAGCAAACTATAATTAGTTTCCGACTCGCTTTTTCCGACTCACTTTCAAAATTAGACCCAAACATTGAAAAATAAGTTCGTTTTCCCAAATATGCTTTCCAAAGTTCATGCTATTTTCCAAATAAAAAATAAATAAATAAATTGTCGAAATAAACAGAAATTTGCTTTTCAAGGAGAAAGATTTCAAAAGTGTAGTTTGCTTGGTCAATAAGGTCATTGTGCCAAATCTAATCCATGCTCCAAGTAACCATAAAATTCTGGGTAATTAAGATTAATTGGCTAATTTCCTTTTTTTAGACAAGACCATCATATTGAGATCCATATGATTACAAACTTAACATCTATTATAACCTAACAAGTTGAGAAAATTAGAGGAAAATATACCATGTATCGGTTATATGTATCAAGAAAAATATACTTACTTTCAAAAGATGACAAAAGTGTCCCACCTTGCTCGACCCACGTTATCCATGTTCTCTATCATGTGAAATTTCCAACCCAAAGAGGAGATAGGACAAGGAATAGAACGAGTTTGTCTGCATCATCTTGTGCGTGTGTATTATGTAATTCTCTCTTTACACCCTCTCTTCATACTCATTCAGATCTCTTTGTTCCCTCTTTGCAGTCATTTTTTCTAAATGATATTTATTTCCTAGAACCAGTCACTTTTGCACCTAATTTTGTGCATAGATTTCAAAGTTAGGGTTATTTTCCCATTTAACACTACCATTAAATTTTATTTATTTATTTTTTAAAAATTTTCTTTTTAAAATTTGTTTTTGTGAACGAAAGTTTGTTCATATAATTATGTGAAATCAAAGGAAATCTTAATAATTTTCCATAAAACAACAAAATAAAATTTCAACTAATTTTCAAAATCAGCGTCACACACTAAAATACAAATCCTTTTATCAAAAAAGCTTTCCAAAGTCCATGCCATTTTCCAAAAATATTATTTTCTATTGAAATAACCGCAAATTTGCCTTTCTAGAAGAAGGATTTCATTAATTACGCAGGCTTAGTTAACCAAGTTAAGAAGGTTATTATGCCAAAGTTAGTCAATGTTCTCAAGTAATTATAAAATTCTCAAAAATTAAGATTAACCATCTAATTTTTCAGTCAAGTTTAATTAGCTAATTTTTTAGTCAAGACCAATAGAACCGGATCCATAAAATGGTGGAACTTAACATTTATTGTGTAATGAGGCCAACCCATACATACATAAAGATAGTAAAAATACCCCATCGTGCCCCAAAGAAGGGACAGGACAAGAGTTTGTATATATCTTTTATTTAATACATATTTTAATTACTTATTTATATAACCCCTTTATTTCTTCTCCCATGTCCATCCTATTAATATCCAATTCAACAAATTGAGAACTGAGAGGGTTGCAAAATGCCTCCACCCCAAGCCCTGACGGCCCCATCATGAAGGTGAAGGTGGACGAGACGGGAGATCACATCCCACAGTGTTGCCCTCACCATGAGTATGCACTCATGTTTGGGAGATTGGAGGCAACTGGGTTGGACTGTTGCTTGCTTGAATACTAATAACACTGTTTTGCAATGATACTAATTGTGCGCATCTTTCTCATTTTTATTAGTAAAAAAAAAAAAAGCAGTATAAACAAATGTTTCATTTTTATTTTTTGACAGGCATTAAAAGAAATCAAACAGAGGACAACTATCCAATTTGCAAACCAAAGCCCTGTAAGAATCTGTCCCCTTTCAAGGGCCATAATAAGGCAAGGTCATACTGAAATTCATTATCAAGAAAAAATGAAGACCCTTCTCCAATCTCAAATACCAGACATTCGCACCAGCTTATTGTAAAGAATGCGGTCATCCCTACCGGTGTTGCTCTCTAACAATGCACTTTGCACAAGTTCCTGATGCATGAGATACATTAGCTACCAGACAATCAACACAAAAATATCAAGCAAGGAATTAAAAATAAAAAATATGGACAAAACCCAAGAAGAATCAAATATGGAAGAGTAATTGAATAACAGATTTTTCCACCTTCACATCCCTGTGTGAGAGGAAATTCCCCAAGTTGTGGATGATCAACCTCATATCTTCAACCTGAAAGACAACAGTTGCTCCTTACCACACTAATCATCATGATATCACGCATATGAGAGAGAAAGAGTACAAATAAAATATTTACCCTAATGTAGCCAGCTCGATTTCGGTCAAAAAACCTAAAAGCCTGTTTCAAATTTGAAAACTAACATTAATATAATGACAAGTGCATGCAACAAATATGCTATAACAGAAATTGGGAAATAACAAAACGGGGCAAAGAGTTCCCAAAAACATACTTGCAATAATTCTTTATCAATAGCAACCTCCGTCACGGCAGAAGTTTCTTTCTTAACAGTATCAGCGGAAGTTTCTTTCTTACCAGTATCAGCCTTTGAGTCTGTCTTTTCATTCCCATCAGACTTGAGCTCTGTCTCAGCAGCTTTTGGTTTCTCTTTCTCCTTCAAAGAGTCCTCTGCTTTATCTTTATCATTTCCTTCCACCTTTTCAGGTGCAGCATTCACATCAGTCTTCTCTTCTTTATTCACATTAGGTAAGTCATGATGCGTACCTGACTCCTCCATTTCTTCGTCCTCTTCAGGATCTTCCTCTGGATCTTCATCATCAGTTTCATCTTCCATCTTCACCACATCCTTTTCATTTTCCATCTTCACCACATCCGTTTCATCTTCCATCTTCACCTCATTAACATGAACAACAGATTTATCCTCCTCCTTGACCTTGGTTTTGTCATCATCTGGTTGAGCTGTGTTCAACGTTTCAGACTTAATATCTTGCTCTTTCACAGGGAGATCACTGGTCTTTGCTCGCTTCACCGGTGATTTTTTATCCTTTTCCTTTTCTTGAATTTCATCCCGTTGCCTCTTACGTTGATTTCTTTTTGTCACAAATTTTACACGTAGTTTCTGCACACGCGCACACCCAAAAAATAAGCATGTAAATGAGGATGCCTCAGTAAAGGAAGCCAGTAATATGCATATTGACATAGTCCATAACAAACCTGCAGAAATGTTAAAATACGACTACCCATCTGATATTGAAGCATTTCATACAACGATTCAGCAAATAATGACAACTGCAAGAAACATGAAACACAGTGAGGAAGAAACAACAAGCTATAATCTTGCTAGTTATATGAGGTCAGACAGAGAGAGAGACAGCATATAAGAGAAATGGATGAAGCAGGAGAACAAACCTCAAACGTTGATTCTTGCATGTCCTTGTCAGTATAATCCAGGAGTGAATCCAGTGAAAGTGACAATGAACGAAGCTGTAATGGAAGATTCATAGTTAGACAAGGAGTAAAAACAAGCAACATTAGATGGGATGAACATACAGAATATATTTGACTATGTACATTATGCCGTGTAGGATGGCAAAAACCTACTTTGGATTCCTTGCTCCATTTGGTTTGTAAAATCAATCCAGGGTGTCGAGGAGGTTCTTCAGGCTTTCTCTTTTCTTTCAAATCTTTATTTGATTTGTTTCTAGAGTCATCTTTTCCATCATTTTCTTTTCTCACTTTCTCATCTTTAGATTTATCCCCATCTTTTAATTTTCCCTTCTTGACATCAGTTTGAGGAACTTTCTTCTTGTCAGCATCAGTCTCCACTTTAGGCACCACGCCACTTTTCTCACCAGTTTTTCTTTCATCCTCCTCCTTATCATCCTTGTCAGCCTTTATCTCTGTTTTGCTTGAATCGCCATCTCCTTGCTTCTTAGTGGCAACTGTTTTGGAGTCAGTCTTGGGAACTGTTTTCTTTTCAGATCTTTTGACCTCACTGACCAGATTTTCAGCATCTGCTGCCTGCCTCTCTGTGTTTTTGGTTTCATGCACTGGCTGAACTACCTTTATTTCATCCCCATCAGCATCTTTCTTAGTTCCAGGAACCCCATCACTGGATTCCAAACCAGGGACCTTTTTTTTAGCTATCCTCTTAATTATTTTTTTCTTCACAGTTGTTTTTACACTGGTACCTTCCACAACTGCAGCACTGCTTGGATCTGAATTATCCTTTGGTATATCTTCAGTACCTTCATTCTGAGCAGTTTTTCCTGCTGGAACCTTTTTTACCACCTTTTTTCTTACAAATGTCTTAGCAGGAGTAACTGACTTATCCTGTTGATCAGGTATCTCTGAGTTTGCGTTCTTCTGTCCATTATCCTTCTCATCCAGCTTGTCATTTTGTTTGCTGGCACTACTACCAGCTGTCTTATCAACAACCTTCTGCTTGACAATCTTCTTTATGATCTTCTTCTTCCCAGGCTTCACGCTGCCACTTGTCTGAGCAACAGCAGATTCATCCGGTTCCTTTTTCTCCACATTCTTGATTTCCTCGCCTGTTTCAGCCCCATCTTTTTTCTCAACAATTTTGTTATTCCCATCACCCTTTTCTTCAGCTGTAGTAATCCCTTTCACACCATTTCCATTTTTCTCCTTTTTGTTAGAATCTTCTGATTGTCCAGAGGATGTGGACTCTTTCTTTTTTTCTGATTTGTCTAGTCTTTTGACATCTTTTGAGGAATCCTTTTCCTTATCTAAATTACAACACCCCCAAAAAAAAGAAATCAATTTGATAACTGATGACTAACATAAGAAGTAGATATCAAATAAAATGAGACCATGCACAGCAAGTTACCTTTCAGCCCATCTTTCTTCTCTCTAGACCTCTGAAAAGAATACAGCATTATATTAGTAAGAAGAAAGCAGCAAATCCAAAAGACCTAGGCAAGAATAAACATGATTGCCAAACGTTGAGCACTAATGTTGCTCTAAATAGAAACAGAATGTTAAATAATAGATAACCCCATGTAATTGGTATTAAGACTTTAATGGGATGAATTCAGCAATGTTGTGTCCAGAATCTAAAGATATTTTGAACAACCCATTTTCAATTACATGCCCATATCATGATTGCCAGATATCAAAGTGCATTAGTAACAACATTTTCAACAACTGAATTTGATCTGCACTCAATCTCAGAACAGATATCTGTCCATGTATCTACATACGCGCATAACTACATGCACATATTTTGTGTTTGCCTCTGCCAGTGTGTGAATTAGATGTCTTTTGGCAACGAACTTGAGCATGAGTAAAACTGATCAAAAAAAGCTTCAAACAATATAGCAACAAACCTCTTTTTTCAAAGAAAGTTGGCGCTCTCTCTCTGCAACAGCCTTCTTGTGAGCAAGCCATTGGTCTTTCCATGCATCCAAAGAGGGGAGACATTCAGACAAATCTGGAACAAACAGTACAGTGACCTCCTTATGGCAAAAAAGTCCATCCTTGCCAAGTCTGTCATAGTGTATCTGCAAACACCAAGTAGAATTAAAAATTAACTTTCTGGATCCAGTAAACACACGCACGTAACCAAAAACAAAATCTTTAACTACAACCTAGAAACATCAAAAGAGTTCGAAAATGCTACATATTGCACTGTCTCATCTGCATCATAACCAAAAAATAAAAATAGAAAAACGATTTTTTGTTTTTTTTGTTTTTTTGGTCAACAAAGATGATACCTAAAAAGTTATAAACAAGGAGTCTGAACCTGTTCAGTAAAATATTACATATTGAAGTAGCCAAGACTCCAAAAAAAAGGGGGATAAGCTACCAAACCTCTTCTAGACCCCATAAAAGTGGAAGTTTTGTACAGTGGGTACAAATTTGTTAGCCAAGAATATAGATGTGAATGTAATGTTTGGGGAAATGTCTCTGTTAGTGAAAATATAGGTAGGCTAATTTAATGATTTAGTGTATGTTTTGACAACTAAATCATCTTATAATTCATAAAACTAAGATCTCAATAAGAAAAAAAATCAAACATAAAGCAGAAGCTTGAAGAAATTCATTCCAAAGTCAGCCACCTTAGATAACCCAAAAGGCCTACTGAAATAAGCTATAAAAGCCACAACGAGTATGCTCACTGTTGTAACAAAAATTCAAAGAAACTGAAGAGGTCCTAATAAATGTAACAATCATCAAAAGAAAGTCCTACCTCAAGAAAACGATTCCAATGACAGCAGTTCTGTAAATCAAGTTGAGTGACATCTTTTGCATATCTACAAAGTAAAAATAACTTCAGGTCATTTGAAAAACATCATTTCTAGACATCCTCTACAACAAATATCAGACAGCACAAACCTATGGACTGTTTGAATTAAAGAGGTATCATCAACTGATGGGTCAACACCATCAGCAGGATTCCATTGACCACCAATTGTCATGAAAGACTGGTCCTTTTTAAGCAAGGCAAACCGGAGGATATTGCAAATGTGGGGTATGCGATCATCAGAACTTTTTTCAGATGACAGCTCCTCCAGAGCATTCTTGCTAAGTCCGCTCATCAAAATCATCTGAACCAAGAAGACAAAGAAACCTTAAGTAATCATAACAAACTTTAATACAATTCATCATCCAACAGCAGCTTTAAAATAATAAAATGGTGACAAAGCACATAAATAATGGATCCATCATGATAAAAAATATGATAAGGGGACCCTCATCCCTCTTCCTATGGGCTCTCCCACACTTTTGGGGATCCTGAACATGTAAAACTTAACTGTGCATTCCACTGATAAAATTTCAGCAAAACAAATGCTCAAATGGACCCACAAAACCATGCACTCTAATCAAAATTAGTAGATCTAACAAATACTTTTTGATTAAGAAAGATCAAATTTTTTATCAATCCCACATGAGGCATGAGGGCTTTGAATGTTTTACTTCACCCCAAATTGTTTCTTCTTTTCTAGTTCATTAGCGAGTTTTTGCCCCAAGTGGAACCAAAAGGGGAATTGAACTAGTGACCATCGGTTCATGAAGCGTTATACCCAAAATTGTACCACCCCATGGGGCTTACCTTGCCCCAAACTATTATAAGTCATGCAAAATCTTTGCTAAAGGGAGAGAATTCATGACAACCTATCTTGTAAGAGACCTCATGATACTTTTTTTCCTTTGTGTAGCCAATCATGCTTTAACATTTTCATCATAAAGCAGCAAACACTCGGTTCTCATATGATTTAAAAGCGCAATTAGTTAATCACAAGCAAGTAGCAACAAGTCCACAATGCCCAAGAATATGAAAAACAACCAATTTATGGGCTTACAACTTCCTCATACGATATAATTATTACTAGAATAACTTAAAATCTTAGGTACTCAGGTCTAAGCTACTGTGGGCAGTTATTATTGATTCCAAAAGCTGGCAGAACCTTAACAGCATCAATGGAATAAATTGTCCACTGCACAGTGCATTATCTTTAATTGAAACAAGTATAGTTTTATAATTTTAAATTTAAAAATGCATTGTCTTTTATTGAAACAAATATAGTTTTATAATTTTAAATTTAAAAATGATTTACCTTTGCCTTCCACACTATATTTCCATGTTCTGATTTCGTAGGTGCTTCAGCCAAAAGCTCAGCAGATGGCTCTTTCAGCTCAGTTGCCTTCTCTTCTTCAACAAAATCATGCTCAAAACTGCTCCACTCAACAATGTATATAAAAAAATAAAAAATAAAAACCTTATCTTTCCCTTCTTTCAAAAAAAAGTAATACAACAAACATCCATTTGGTTTTGAGAAGTGAAGAAACATAGAATATTAGAAATCACAAAACTAGTTAAAGTTCAAATACTTGTTCTGAGATGCAATATTTGTTTTTTTTTTTTTTTGCCCAGAAACTGGACCAAACTTTTAGAAAAACAAGTAAAAGGTTGTTTTACTACTTTTCTTTCTTGTACATATTTTTATGCTATTTCATTCATCTTGCATGAACTAGTCTTTTTCAATAAAATTTTTCTGACTTGAAAAACCATTAAAATCACAAACTGCCACTTGCACCAAAAAAAATTAAAGGTACAAAAGCATATGCTGGATAAGCATAAGATAATCTTTGCAAAAACCATTGAAGTAACAGCATAAAAGAGCGGCACCTGACAGGAGTGTTGATGGAAAGTCTAAGATTCTCCTTTGGCCAGTTCACAATAGCCTAAAAAAATAAAACACCACATTAAGGCAATTATTCAACTATCTACTTGACATCTTTAAAATAAACGATAAAGACTAACCTTTGAAAATTCTGGGGACACAAAGAGTCTAGGATATCTCTTATCAAGTGACAAATAATCCCTCTCAACATCTACCAAACTGAATGAGTGAACCTGCAAATAGACAGCATTCATCACTGAAAGGAATGAAATACATGTACATGCCTGGTTTCAGAAAAACATTGCAGCATGCACCAAATACATAGTTCTTAACAGGGAGGGAAAAAAAATCTCATGATCTTCTTTCGTGTTTCAAAATTCAAATCAGTTCTTCCATAAAAAGGAGTACTTCCAAAATTGAAATTGCTATTGATAAACATCGACCATCAGGTAAGAATAAAATAAATCATACATGCAAGTCTACTGGATTTAACATAAGGCCAAGGTCATAAATCCTAGAAAAGAGGTATGCAGCACTTTCTCCATAAAAGCACGTATAAATCAATCCGATGCACCAAACGAAAGACCAAAAGATTGAAGGGAGAGATATTGTAAGAATGGAGAGTAGATAAGGAACAAGAAGCCAAAAGAAAACCCCAGATCTAAACATTCCCAACCAGAGCTAAAAGATCAACAGGAGGAAACATGGAAGGAAAAAGGCCCAAATTCATAGCAATACAAGGAATAGTCAAGAGTGAGAAAACTCCCCAGAAGTAAAATCTGCATCCCAGAGCGAAAGACAAGAGAGCAATATGAAAAGAGTAAAGCCACAACTAAGAGCAATAACAGGAAGCAACAAGAATGAACCCAATGAAGCCCTCAACTCCACATCCCCACAGGAAAAACAGCAGATCCTTGAAGAGGAATATTCTCATTATCATTAAATGTCTTAAGCTCTTTACTAGTTTTTTTTTTTTTTTTTTTTTTTTTACCTTGCAGACATATTCTCTCCTTTTTTCTTTAACAGGTGAATGATGCCTTCAGCATAAGAGAACACCAAGTTAGTTACAAGGGCTGCAAGATACACAAGCAGCTATATATTCAGAACTTGAGCAGGACGCAAAATAAAACATCAAGATCCACCTATGTAAAGCATCATGATGTGGGGAATCTCGTCGCAAAGATTTCCCCTCCTTCACCGAAGAGGAACCACGGCGGTCCCTAGAGACTCTTGCTGGAGTTCGATCACGCCTGGCTTCAAGTCCACGTTTGCGCTCTCGTTCTCTCTCCTTCTCCCGTCGTTCCAACATGCGTTCCCTTTCACGCTCTCTTTCTCGTTCTCGTTCCCGTTCACGTTCCCGTTCCTTCTCCCTTTCTCTGTCTCTATCTCTCTCACGCAAACGCTCCCTACGCCGCTCCTCCTCCCTTAGCTCGAACTCTCTAAGGTAAGCAGCCCTGTCATCCTTGTGATCCTCAATTCTTGGATGACCACCACGTGATGACACACTGCTTGGATAATCCAATTCAAGAGATGTGCCATGAAGCCCTTTTCCAGTGGCATAGTCCCTACCAGGAGGCAGACTCACTCCATAACCAGGATTTGAAGAACTCTGTGCATACATGAGATCTTCCGCATTTCTCCGTGGAGCTGCCCCTAATATCGATGGAGCTTGTTGTCCACTATATGAAGAAGCACTAAGCATTGATAAACTGCGAGGATCAGCATCCATCCTTCCTCCATAAGAGAGAAGATCTTGGGTGGGATGACGACTTGCAGTACTTCTTGCTGCAAGATAATCTGCTTGTCTGCCAGAAATGTGTTGCTACTCAGTGTTGTAAGGAATATATTATTATCTTATATAGCTGTGCATAGACTATCACCATTGAGAGTAAACCCACTTCATTAAACAAAGTTAAGGATGACCTTGACCCTTCATTATTGGGAAAAGGATATAATTTATAAAGTGATTATAGTTGCTACGAAGAGGAAATTCATTTGAACAAATCTTATGGCTACCATATATCAGTCAGAAAGCTAAAAGTACCTGGCACTCCCATCCAGAGATGCAGATTGCAGTGATTGAGCTTTTAACAATTGTTCTTGTCGAAGCAATGCCTGATCAATGCGATCATACATCTCATTCTGTTGATTTAGATAACAAAAACAAAGATCATTATCATTATTTACACATGCACAAACAATAAGTAAAAATTTCATATTTCATTAAATAAAATACTAAGAAAAACAAGCAGAAACTAACAGATTTGTTGAAACAATGACAAAAGGCATTACCTGATGTTGACTAAAACCAACAGAATCAGCATATCGCCCAGTTGGTTCACTTTGCAAGTCCCTACCAACATAGGCACTCTGTCGTTCACCATATTGTCGTCTGTCTAATTTAGAATAATCTGGAACCTTCTCAGCATATAATTGATCACCTTTGTGACTATATCCATGGCCTGAGGAGGAGACATAGTCAGTCGATGCAAATTTAGGTGAATCTTGTATAGCCGAGGCATAGCCACCACGACCTTCCAAAGCTGACGATCCAGCACCTTTCACATTCAATGCTGCAACCTACATAGAGAAAGATTCTGCACGTATTAGCATCACACCAGATGATTCACTCAAAATTTCAACAGCTAATAAAGCCAAGACTTGGATGAGTGAACCCAATGTAGTCAAAGGCAAAAGACGACCTTAAGGCACTAAGGCCTTGTATTGCCCAAGGCGAGAGGTGCCAAAAAGGCCCTAGCCCAAGTGAAGCAAGGCGCTAAATTCTAAATATATATATATTAATGTACTGAAAATTATAATCAAGCAACTCTTACTTTGTTCCTGATTGATAAGAAAACCAGTTTTTGGGTTGAATTCCAACAGATCCCCCCCCCCCCAAAAAAAAAAAAAAGTTAAAAAGAGAGAGTAGTAGAGGGAAAAAAAAAAAAGAAACAGAGGAGAGTTGCCATAAGAGAGTAGAGGGGGGAAAAACTGACAGAGGAGAGCTATCAGGGAAAGAAAGAGACAAAGCAGAGCTGCCATGAGAGAGGAGTAAAGACAAACAAAAACAGAAAGAAAAGAGAGAGGAGGTAAAGAGAGGTAAGACTGTAAGAGAGTAAAAAACGAAAGTAAAAAAGTAAGCTTTTTAAATGTAGAAATAGATTAATGTAATAAAAAATAAAAATAAAACTGAGTTTGTTGGGTGGCCAGTAACTGTTGTACTGTCCGAAACCTGTGTGCATATGTTGTTTTTTTTAATATATTTGTGGTTCCAAAAGGCTAATATTTGCTTTGCCTTTTTTTAAATATTTGTGGGTGCCAACTCATACCCCATTATGTCACTAAAAGACAAAGCTGAGATACAAATATCACTTTGTTTTTAACGAAATCATCACTTTGTTTTCAAAGGAACCGAGTATTAACACCAAATAAAAAAAATAAAAATAAATAAAATAAACAAAAACTTGAAACTTTGAAAGTGGTGGAGGCGTCCAAGGCTCTCGCCTAGTGCCTGGAAAATGTGTTCAAAGTGAGCACCTCACCAAAGGCACCTTGCCTCAGTGACTTAGAGGCACTTTTATGCCACCTCGCCTCGCCTGAGCACCTAAGTGATCACTTGAAACACCTTTGACTACACGGAGTGAACCACCGAACAGCTTACAAATGATTATTGCGAAGTTGTCAAGATGCAAGCAATCAATGAGATGTAACTTGATGTTATGTGCAATATGAAATTATAGTGTTCTGAGACTTTAACTAGTCTGTGGCTTAGGGACATACTTGACGGGATATAAATACAGGCGGAAAAGAGATTCCCTACTAATGCTTTATTGGAAGCATATAGTCAATAAGAATTACATGGGGCATCAAGGTCATAGGACAGATTAATGTTTTTATCATACTGAATTTTGATCTGAGCATCATTGCTTGGGCATCAATGTCATAAGACAGTTGAATAAAACAAATTATAAACTCCTTGGAAGCAGACAGATGAGAAACTCAATGCAACAGGCAAGTAAAATGGCTAGGATGAGGTTTTGTTGAGCCACTATGAGGTGAGGCAAGGTAATGAGAAGCGCGCACACACACATATTTTAAAAGTAAACCATTCACCTGCTGAGCACCACTTAAAGCAGCCGAACCATACACAGAGCTATACTGTCCCCCATAGTGAGCCGCAGTTGAAGTATGAGGTCTATACCCACCAACGTCAGCTTCCTGAGAGCCAACCAACATTGATGAATGCCGAGCAGCCAATGAATGCTGAGAACCCCCATCAGGGCCTCCAACAGTACTGCCAGAGTAAGCAGCTCCCAACTACAAAATGCAATAAATAAGGATAAATGAGACCGCCACTCTATCAACAGAGACCAGGCACATTACACATGCCCATGTGACACCACCACCTCAAAGTTTAGACACAACAAAAATAGCTCTATATATACCGACATTTGTTATTAAGGCAGTTAAAGAACTACCTTAAAATGGCTTCTAAGGGTACAATATACTCATAAAACCATTTCCTTGTAACTACATCATTATAGCAGGTGAATGTACAATCTTTTTAAAGAGTCCAAACAAGAACTTCTAAATTACAAAATGGTTGCCCATGTAGAGTGAAGCATTCTACGCAATCAAAATAAAAACCAGTAACAAACAGAAATAAAATAAAATAAAAACTAAATTTTTTTATTTGGAAAAAAAATATTTCCTTGATAAATAAGAACCACTATTGAAATGGAGATACCGGCATTTGTTATTGAGGCAGTTAAAGAACTTCCTTAAAATGGCCTCTAAAGGTACAACATACTCATAACCATTTCCTTGTAATTCCATCATTATAGCAAGTAAAAGTACACTCTTTTTTAAGAGTCTGAACAAGAACTTCTAGATTACAAAATGGTTGCCCATATAGAGTGAAGCATACTACACAATCAAAATCAAACCCGGTAACAAACAGCCAAAAAAAAAATATCTTTCCTTGAAAAATAACAACCACTATTGAAATGGAGATACCGGTATTTGTTATTGAGGCAGTTAAAGAACTACCTTAAAGGTACAATATACTCATAACCATTTACTAGTAATTCCATCATTATAGCAAGTAAAAGTGCACTCTTTTTTAATAGTCCGAACAAGAACTTCTAAATTACAAAATGGTTGCCCATATAGAGTGAAGCATTCTACACAATCCAAATTGAACCCGGTAATAATCATTATTGAAATGGAGATATAAACACAAAGTTTTCCTAAAAAATATATAATCTAAACAATATAGAGGGTCTATAAGGCCTACAATTAAATGGGTATTACTAGTTCCAATAATACATAAACACTTGAACAATGATCTCAAAAAACACAAATTCAGCTCGATAACCAATACCGCCATACCATTAAATATACAATTATTCCTATCCCTCCATATTTCCCACATTACACATACAAAAATTCTTGTTCAAAACACAGCAAAAGATAAAGTTTTTCGCTTTGATTAACAGAAAAGAAACTTACACTAGCGCCATACGCAGCCGATTGAGCCGCATACGATTGCTGCCCAAACGCATTGCTCCCTCTCGAGGAGTACATGGTTCTTTCACAAACACACAGAGATATAATTTACCAAATAAATATTAACCTGCATTAAAAATTTGCACCAAATTAAACAAATATTAAAGAACAAAAATTTCCTGATTCTTTCATAATCGGATTTCAAAGAAAGCAAAAAAATAAATCCAAATCGAAACTGAACAAAAAATAAAAATTTGTGCTTTGCAATTGATAGATGAATTGCAGTGTGAAATTACCAAAGCGGAAGATATGGAAAGCGAAACCCTAACGAAGATTGGTGGTGATGGAGCTTACCGAAGATAATCGAAGATGAATTTTTTGTGTGTGTGTTCGAGGTTCGAGTAATCGAAAACCCTAATTCTCAGAGAAGAGAGAAAACGATGACTCGGAAAAGACTAATATTATAAGAGAATGAATGAATGGATGAATGAGAGTGAGAGTGAGGTGTAAATACGTGTAGAAAATATCGTTTGGGCGTTTTGTGGGCTTTTCTAAAGAGAGATTCATTGGGATGGAAATTTGGCCCAAACTGATATCTCAAAAGATTTGACTTGGGCCGAAGGGTTTTTTTTTTAATTGTGGAAGTGAAAGGGGCTTATAAGGGTGTATACGGTTCGATGTGGCCGGTGTTGGGAGAGGTTTTTGCGCCACGTCGACCTCGTTGGTTTTCGTTAAAGTTCAAATTGTTGAATACTAGTAAAACAGAGAGAAAGAAACATCTACATGACCACAAAGTGGGTATGGGATCTCAAAAGCATATTGGAGATCCCAAAAGCTCAACCACTTCAGGCCCAAACTACCAATCAAACCCAATGGAGAGAGAAAGGCATATATGGGATCTCAAAGGAGAAATAGAAAATAGATATGCTTTGACCCTTCGATCAACATGACCACCACTTGCAATGGTTTATGACACCATCACTTAACCCCCGCGACACACCATCTCTCACTCTCATGGAGGCTCAATCTTCACCATCCTATTAGTGATCAAATCAAAGTGACGCACATAACATTTAGACTAGAAAGCTAAGGAGTAGGGAGAGAAAAGGGTATTTAAAAATTGATGAGAGATAAGAGAATGACAAAATATGCATGTATGTATGTGTGCGTGTGTGTATGTCTAAATTGGTGTGGTTTTTGCCATAATTTTATAAAGAGGACCAACAACCGTACTGGTTGATTATTGATACACTTGAAAACTATAGATCATTAAATCGTGCACTATCGACAACTACCTCTATTGTAGTAGCCAACTTGGAAACAAACTAACTGCTTTGATGCCCAATATTATTGCTTTGATTATTGATACTGCTTTGATGCCCAATATTACCAATTCAATTAAATTGTGGGGCTTTTTTTTATATTTATTTTTGAGAAACAAACTAACTGTTAAACACACACACACATATTTAATTACACTCTTTCACCTAGTTCAAACACATCACTTAACCCAAAGTATCACTACAAAAGGGTCTAACTCTTACAGTAACAGATTGGGGCTTTTCGATTTGGTTGAAATCTTGAAGATTTTACAACAGTGTTAAGCTAAAGAGAGAGAAGCTGAATTAAACACATATGCAAGAGATAGTGTGTGTGCGGGGGTGCTTATCGGAAAAAGGGGACTGTTTAATAGTATAAAATTTGAGTAAAATAAATTAATCCAAAAAAAATATAAATGATGTGCAAAATTGTGGGAAAAGCTTATGTGTCAACATATTATGAGATCAATAAAAAGTCAAAAATTTCAGTTTTATAGCATATATATATATATATATATATAGATAGATGGTAGATTAGTTAAGCTTTTTGATTGACTTGTTTTATTAAGTTTATGAGTATAGTTTTTGAAAACATAATTATATTTTGAAATAATTTTTCTTAAAACAAAATTAACTTGGTCCAGCCAAAAGTTTAGGCGTCCATCTTAGCATCCAGATTTGCGCACAAGCCAAGCTGGAGAGAGACAAACTAAGAGCTTGACCACTTTCCCATTAAATTAAATTAAATTAAAAAGAAAAAACAGGAACTTGACCACTTTGCTACTACGCACGTTTCTTTTATGAGCACACATTTTTGTGTACATTTTAACAATTTATGCATTTGTTAACGCGATTGAATTGCATTATTTACATGAGTCCACCACTAGTATTTAATGAAAAGTAATTCAATTGTATAATATTTTTGGAGTATAACAATGTAGTACTCCCTACTTTTTTATTAATGGCAATATCCTATTATTTTTTAAACTAGCAAAACCTACTATTCATGTGGGAGTGGAGAATATCATATCACTGATTCACCATATGATAAGAATACTAAACAGTCATTTGATAACTGAGAATACAACACATATTTTGATTTAAAAATTCACCATTTTTGTGTACTCTCCCATTTGATCAATAAATATTTTGCTTTTAATTAATAATTTTATTTTATCAAATATAAAAATAAATAAATGTAGAAAATAGTTTGCATTGTAAACCAAAATTCCAAATCATTCTCACGTGGAACAAGAACAACCAATTATACATATTGAAAAAATGAAAATCTATAAAGGATGTAACCGAGAAAGACTTGTTCCAAAGTTCAATGAATTGTTTACCGTGTCGTAAACTAATGGCAGCACTTGAATGTGCTTAGAGTCTGTTTCAATACTGTTTATTTTGCTGAAAACTGAAAACTTATTACTGAAAACATTGTAGCAAAATAATTTTTAAAAAGTAAAACACTGTTCACGCGTTTATTGAAAATTGGCTAGTTCATGAACAGTGCCGTGGGATCAATCAAAAAAAGCGCAAAATGCGCTAAACGCAACAGGCAAACGCACGCTTAGTGACTTTAATCATTAATTAAAGCTTTTCATTGACTATTTGATTGGGTATAATTTATTACAACATAATTATAATTTAAAATAATTTGTCTCAGAACAAAATAAACTCGATCCAACCAACCACAATTCTTATAAGACCACAGGCTTTACCACAATTTGTATATATGTTAACTTGTGATTGTGTTACATGACTTTCACACGAGCTCATTATTGTTATTTGGTGAAAATATTAAAATAATCAAATCACCATTTGACACGTGCTAAATTATAGTAAAGTCGTATGACAAAATACTCTTCTCTATAATTTTTGAGCCAAAATTTAGGGTAAATGGAGAGAGTATGGAAAAGTAAGAAGATAGAAAAAAATTTTAGTTTCCCTTATTTGTGTTTGGTTGAGAGGGTGGAAAAGTTGAGGGATGGAAAACTTTTTTATTTGGTTGAAAATAAATTTTGTATAAATTTACCATCATGTACCTATTGAATAAAACAAAAGGTAACACATTATACTTTAAAAAAAATTGTGTATAGATAGACACTTTATTAAAGTTAAAAAAAAAATAGCATAAGAAATTAACCCAAAACTGTTTTCTAAAAAAAAACCCAGCCAAAATTAATGAGAAAATAAACATATGAGCACAAAAAAAAAAAAAAAGGAAAAAAGAAGAAGAAGAAGAAAAAAGCTACACGTCTAGACAAAAATCAAAGAAAATAAAAAGAAAAGAAGCCAACATTTCCAAAAAAAAAAGAGGAAGCCAACACGTTAGTAACAGAGAAAGAAAAAATCAAGGGAAAAAAAAGCTAACGCGTTGGAGACTTAGTGGTGAATTTCAAGAGTATTTTTGGAAGCTCATTTCATGAGCTTTCCCCTCTCAATTTTTTCTCCATTTTGGGGAAAAACTTTTTGGTGGGCTCAGAAAGAAAACACCTAAGTCCACCATTTATTTTCCTTCCTCCCCTTCTAACCAAACACACTCTAAAAAAGTTTCCCTTCCTATTTTCTCTCCAAAGTCTTCCATTTTACCCTATTTCACCTCCAAACAAACACACCCTTAAGGCATCCATCTTGGCAACTAGATCTACCTACACACAAGCCAAGTTGGAGTTCCAGATAGACAAACCAAGAGCTTGACCACTACCCTACAACACACGACTCTATTATGGACACACTTTTGTACACATTTTATCACTTACACATTAATCCACCACTAATACTTAATTTAATCATAATCTACCATTAATACTTAATCCAATCACCACTTGTCATGTGTTTGTGTCTGTGTCTGTGTCTGTTTGTAAATAACTTATTTAATTTGTTACTGTAAACTTTTTATCAGAAGTACTATAGATAAAATGAAAAAGTTAATCCAAATGGGCACTATGACTCGATACTTTGTACTTATGCGTGGATCCACTACTAAACCACTAATACTTGATAAAAAGTAACCCAATCATCGATTTATCATGTGTTCAAGTTATGTCAAACTGTGCAAGAGTGCAAGCAACAATGGGTGCTAAAACTTTTTTGTCTACGCATGCTATTGAAAAGAGAGCCGAGATGTTTGAATTAACGGCTGAGATTCACAGAATATTCTTAGTCTTCACCAAATTTTTATTTTGAGGTTATTCTTCACCATTGAAAACCTAAACATAGTTAAAGTCAAATTCAACGATGCCACGTGGGAACTTTGATCTTGATCCAAAGGACACGACCAAAACACTCACCAAAAACATTTTTAGTTTTATATTTATTTTTTTAATGTTGTCAAAATCAATGGGGCTGATCTGCTCCAATAAGAGCACACTGGCGACGTGGCAAGATAAGAAGCACGAACATTTCACACCTACATAATTTTTTTTCTTTTCCCCCTTAACCTTATCCTACCCTACTCTTTTTGGACGTACACGCGTCATCTTTTTAAGTGGCCATGATTGAGACACTTTTGCAGACGTGGCTTTTTCTCAAACCTTCGAGTGCCTAATACAACACTCTCTCTTTGCCCAATCAATTTTGTTCACTTATTTATTTTGTTTGGGAAAAATTATAAAATCACATAAAATAGTACAACTTATAATACAGTTTTTCAAATGGTAAATTGTGAATGGTAGGAAAAAGTAATAGGTTCACGTGAAAGTGACATACAACCAATCACAGTCTTATACGTAACATAGTTATGGTAAAAATTGTAAAAATTTATGTGTTGTAATAACTTTGCTGTGTTTGGACCATTATATGAGTTGAGTTATTCTCATTGATGAAGTTTCTTTTAGCATTATGTCATCCTAATCCTATTGAGTATTAAATACTCCAAACACCAAACTCCAAAGTCTAAGAATAATTATATATTTACAAATAAATTTGTTGGTTTAGTGGATAATTACAAAGTAGGTCTAAGGAACTTTATTATTATTAAATTAAAAAGAATGGAATCCATAATCTTACTTATCCTCTTACAATCCATTTAGGCTTACCTGCAACCATCTTTCTTTTGTTCACATTTATATTCTATTATGTAGTCTTCTTCTTTTTGTATTTTATATATTTTTGATGGTTAACACATAGCCTAGAGCATAACAAAACAACCTGAAATATTTTTTTATCTGTCATGTATACGTATATCATCTGTCAATTCTATGCAAAATATTAAATATAAGATTTATTATGTAAGCTACTGGATAAATGTATCACCTTTTGTTTGAATAAAACAAATACATTCAATGAGAAAGATACTTAAAAATGTATTATGCATAACCATTTTTTAGATACCCAATAATGGTATTATATTATTACTTATTACATTATACTATGGCAAATTGCATATGTAAAATTATCTAACCACAACACCTGGTATAACTCAATATAAATTGATATATTTAGCTCCATATTTGCAATTAGGACTTTATAAGATTTAAAAACCGCTCATGGCAATTTGTAGTGATTATATTAATGTTAATAATATATTTTCTTTTTTTGAGAAAAAATGTTAATAATATTTAATTAATTATTTTACAACATATGGTATGTGCCACCGTCGGCAAAAACATTAGAACTAGCCATGCCCCAAACCCTTCTCATAATTTTTTATGTGGCAAATAATTGAATTTCCCACCAACTTTCATGTACTTTGTCAATTCTAATCCTATAAAAAATTAATAAAAAAAAAAGACAAGAAAACTTAAACAAACCCACAAGTTTCAATGTATTTTTGTATCTTTTTTCACATTGTAAATAACGGGTTAGATTAATAGTATATAGTTAGGTTAAAACACACAAAAAAATTAGAAATTTTTTTTTTTTTCAAATTCCAAAAGGTTTTCACACCATGACACCATCTTATTAAGCTACCTTTTTCATCTTTTGGAGTTTTACGATACGTTTGATATTTCACACATCATGATTCATGACATGAATCATGATGTCTCATGAATCATGATGTGTGAAAGATCAAAGATAAGACTCAAGTACAATGCTAGCTAATAAAGCATCACAATAAGATTCCATTGAATAAACCCCTATGCGGATAGGGATGCCTTAAAACACCAAGGACAAAAACTAAGATTATAATAAAGCACTTTGCGTACTCGTGCGAGTATTGCTTGTAATTTTTTTTTAAAAAATACGAGGTATGAGAGTCAAAGAAACAACCAATCAAAGTCATGGACTAGCATCAAACGACAAAAAAAACTCAACGATAAAAGGCCTAGCCCTCTCTCGTTAAACATTTCAAACACTCCTACATTTCTTTCTATACCCTTTTTTTTCTTACTTCCTTCTTATCCTTGTAGTCCAAGAAATCCCAAAAAAAAAAAAAACTATTCCAAAGTTTTGGAAAACTTTGAATAGATTAATGGAGGGCAGAGCTAGATCTGACCTTCCTCCTGGTTTTAGGTTCCACCCAACTGACGAGGAATTGATCATATATTATCTTAGGAACCAAGCAACCTCAAAGCCATGCCCTGTATCAATAATCCCTGAGGTCGATATTTACAAATTTGATCCATGGCAATTGCCCGGTTAGTATTTTATAACATGTCACAACTTTGTGTGACAAAAAAACCTTTAGATTTTCACACACACACACACATATATATATATATATATATATGATTGATTAGTTGCTTATTTTAAGCTATGTATTAGTGTTTTAAAGGTTTGAAATTGATTTTGTGTAATCTTTGTGTCGTGCAGAAAAGGCAGAATTTGGAGAGAATGAATGGTACTTCTTCACTCCTCGTGATAGGAAATACCCAAATGGAGTGAGGCCAAATAGAGCAACTGTGTCTGGATATTGGAAAGCCACAGGCACAGATAAGGCTATCTATAGTGGTGCTAAGTATGTTGGGGTGAAGAAAGCTCTTGTGTTCTACAAGGGTAGACCACCAAAGGGTATAAAGACTGATTGGATTATGCATGAATATCGCTTAACCGATTCGCGAAAACAACCCAAGAAGCTTTTGGGATCCATGAGAGTAAGCCTCTTTGTTGCTAATGTTACATTTTCAAGAATTTTGGTCTTGTTTCTTTGGCTAATTGATGATCATTTTGCTTGTGTTTGTTTTGTGTTGTTTTTTTTTTTTCTTTCATTTCAGTTGGATGATTGGGTCCTATGTAGGATCTATAAGAAGAGGCATCTGGCCAAAGTTTTGGACCCAAAAGTGGAAGAATCACTGCCTGCTCCAATTGATGTAACATTGCCAAATGATGCTATTGATCAAAATATGTCAAAATTCCCAAGACCCTGCTCACTTACTCATCTATTGGATTTGGAATACTTGGGCCCAATTTCCCAACTTTTATGTGACAATTCATACAATTCAAACTTTGATTTCCAAAACTTCATTGGCAATGCTGGGACTGACAATGCTGAGAGACCCCAGCAAGGAGAAATACAGTACCAACAATATATGGATTCAGGGAAGTTCCAATTGAATCAGGGTGGCATCTTTAGCCAACCCACGTTTCTGAATCCAGTGTATGATATGCGTGGCTTTGAACGCTAAAAGAAATGAAAATTGGCCTGGTTTCATATAACAACTGGCATCAACTATTTAAGATTGTTTATTGAGAGAATTTTGTTTTACATGAAATTTTAAATTGATATAAGTGATTCTCAAGATCAAATGGCTCATAATAATATCAAATTGCGGTCCTCATTGCACATTGTTTATTAGATTTTGTCAATTAAAAATAATGTCATTTCATAAAATTAATTTGAATATGGTTCTAAGTTCTAAACCAATTATAAAATTATTTCAAAATTAAACTAATCTAGTCCATTTCTAATTGTGTTACTAATTTGGAAATAGAAAGGGACTAATTAAGAAATAATTTTATTTATTTATACTGATTGAGTATTTGTCATTGTAATTTACCAAACATCTCCTGTATACTTCGTCATGTAATGCAAGCATTTCGTGGAAAATATGCTATAGAACCCATCACAACTCACAAAGCCAACAGTTTCCTTGTGCATATGAACAATCATCCATTTTATTGTTATTGAAGACATGGATTGCCACCGAATACTTTGACAAATTTATGGGATCTTTTCAAACAACTTCCTCAATTATTTTTGTCCTTGAGCTATAAAGTTGTTACTTATCCATAAAGATAACCGCAGCCATGACAAGGATGGTCAAAAAAACCGTGTGGAAGTCATGAGGTGTACCACACCTAGAGATGCAGCCCACAATTTAATTTATGTTATCGTGTATGCTGTACATGTAATCACGCCACTCTCGCATAGGGTAGGGCCGGCCCTAGGCTTAGGCCACTTAGGCAATCACCTAGGGCCCTACTAGAGAAAAGCCCCCAAATTTTGGGGCAAAAATTGAGAAATATATATTTTTTAATTTTTTTTTGGGTATATAGGAAAAAAAATTAGTTCTACATTTCCTTTTACTTTTAAGAAGTATCAAAGAATTGAGTAATGCTAGAGACATTACAATTTTAAATACATAGGACTTACAAATATGTGTCACTAATTACAAGAAATAATTTAGATAGGAAAATACTATAAATTTTACTTTAAAACCTTTATACAAATTGATGCAGCAATTAATATGATTTGTAGACGTCAATAACCTATTAAATGCATTTTTAAATTACTTAGTGATACATCTTTATAAGTATCATGTTGTAAAATTTATAATATCCCTAACATCATTCATTCAAATACTTGTTTATTATCTTATTGAAGTGTCATTAATTACATTCATTGTTACAACATTTGCACGTTTTTTTAGTAAAATTTGTTATAATTTTAGCATTTCTTAAAAAAAAAAAATATATATATATATATATATATATTACAAGATAAAAAGAATGCATTTTTTTTTTATATAAAAATTATGATATTGAAAACTAATTAAATATTATTTAATTAATAATAAAAATGCCCCATTTAAATATATCGCCTTGGGCATCAAAGTTTGTTGGGCATCTCTGGCGTAGGGTTACCCATCCCTATGTAATTGCACCGATCCCTATGAGAGAGTGTGTTTACATATATTTTTTATATACGCCATATACCCTATAAATGAACTAAATCTGCATTGAATTGGTGATATATCAAAGTTATGTTACCACATATTTTTTATTCTTTCTACATGAAGTATGAAGAGTTTGGCTTACCTACAATGCTTTATATATTGATAGTGACATAGACACAAGTTCTAATTAAAATGGTCATTTTGACTTAGTATCCCATCAAATGCACAGAAACATTGGACAAAAGCCTCGCCCATTAAGAAAACCTTTAAAAGATGATTTGTTATACACATATGGAAGTGTGTATGGGTTGAATTTCATACTTTTCAGTGCAAGCTGTGCAAAAGTTAGATGGAATTCCATAAATACATTGTGGCGTGTGAGAAAAAAATGAAAGAGAAAGGAGACTTTTTTTTTTTTCTTTTTTCCTTTTGTCCTATATACATACTCAAAGAGAGATACATTAAGGGTTTTCTTTAAAGAAGGATTTTGAGTGCTATGACTAAAAAAAAAAAGTTGAAATATCTATAGGAGAGATCTTGGTGCCTTGTTGGTTCCACTGGTTTTTTATAGTAAGATTGTATTATTTCATAAATATAATATTTTTGCATTTTTGCAATTTATTGTGAACTAAAGTTTTGGACATATATTTGAGTGTTGTAATATTTATTTTATTCTAATATTGATAAAATTTAGCTTGTATTTTTGTTTTCCATCCACGAAATTGGTGTGTACTTGCATGATTTATTGCTTGACTATTGCTTGGAATTATTTTAATTTGATTCACACAGACAAAAGTTTAGCCCGGCTGTTAGAAAAATATTATGGAGTGATTAAAAAATTGAGTTCTAATGAGTCTACTTGAATATGGTATTAAAGTGGTGAAAATTCTTAAGTTCCACGTAGAAAATGAAAGAGATAATATATGAGTTTATATAATAATGAGTTGGATATTAAGTTGAGCTTAGGCATGTGTTTGTTATATATTCATTTTTATTTTTAAACAGTGTGTCAGTGCATCATTCATTTTTCACATATGTGGTTTGTGAGTTATTTAATTATTTTTCAGATTCCGTATTACATATATATATATATATATATTGTTTTTGTTTATTGAACATATTTGTGTTTTTGTATATGATTAGATATGTATATTGTTCACGATTGCTTGAGTAATGAGAAGCAAGTTGGATGATGAGCCTAGTACTTCGGTGCACGCGTGCATGGGGTTGGAACTAGGAATGCCGTTGGGATTGATGAAGACATTTCAGACCCTAATAGATTATCATAATAATAAATCAATGCACTTGCATCAGCAAGAATGAATTCTATATGAATTAGTTTTAGTCTCTGCTCAATTTAATGAAACACTCTTTCTCTAATCTTTATTTTCATTTTTTTAAAAACCATAGCTAACTTATTGACTACGTGATGGGTCTCATGGACCCCTTTTGTTACTTGAATTCATGTGAAATTTCTGTGTTGTTCACTTGCTCCAACTGCATAATTCAATATTTACAATTGGGGCAAGTTAGGTCAAGAGCACAAAGAGGGTGGAACATTTTTTATCCTCAATCACCCTAAAGTGTAAAAAGATTGTTGACAAAGTATAGCTATCTCATTGCTAATTACAAGTCACACCACTCACCCATATTTTAACCACTCCCTATGTCAAAGTCATTATAAAGAACGATCCCATCTAAGCTCTCTTTGTCAAACATAGATAGATGCTCTTTATTAGCCTTCAATTTTCATTTGAAATTGGAGAAGGAAAAGAATCTATCATTAATTTGTTGCTTCCACAGGTAGTAGATAAAGCATGGAATTGTGGATGATAGCTTGCATGATTTTGACATGGATATTTATCCATAGATTGAGTCAAAGGTACAAGAAAGGCCCCAAAACATGGCCACTCGTGGGGGCAGCAATTGAACAACTCATTAACTTTGACAGAATGCACGATTGGCTTGTCGAGTACCTGTCTGAATCAAAGACTGTCGTCGTCCCAATGCCATTCACAACATATACTTACATTGCAGATCCTGCAAATGTAGAACATGTCCTTAAGACCAACTTTGCCAATTATCCGAAGGTAAAGGACAATGATATTCATTCAAAATGTCATTGTTATTGATGTAGTTATTTGCTTTTACAATTGTGGAATGGTAGGAGATATATATTCCGCACTGCTTTAACTAGTTTGTTGAAGATTCATAGCTGCCCTCAATTTTGTGACTATTTGAGTCTGTTTGGCTCTATGTTTAACTGAGCCATAAAAAGCTGTTTTTGTGCTACAAAGCACTTGAAGCTGAAAATTTGGAAATTTTAGGAAAAAACTCTATAATTTATTGTTCATCCTTTATAAATCCAGAACTTTGAAGCAATATTCATTGTAATTTGCCAAATATTCAAAACACTACAAATTTAAAGCACCATATCACAAAAACTCTACCGTTTAAGCACTACTTCCCACAGCGCTGCCAAATGGGTACTAGAGCTAGGTTGTTATTGTTGCAATGCTTATCGATAAACTGCATGTGCAGTTAACTTCAAGACACATATAGGTTTATCAGGTAATATGCATCAACATCATGGAACACTGTCTCTGGTTAAATGCAAAGCTTGGGCTACATGCTTTCTGTTTATCTTATTTAATTTTTTATGCCTTTTATATGTGAGTGTAATTCTGACTGAAGGGTGAAGTGTATCATTCGTATATGGAAGTGCTGCTTGGAGATGGGATTTTCAATGCAGATGGTGAGCATTGGAGGAAACAAAGGAAGACTGCTAGCTTTGAGTTTGCTTCCAAGAACTTAAGAGATTTCAGCACTACAGTGTTCAGAGAATATAGTCTGAAGCTCTCTGCCATTCTAAGTGAAGCTTCTTTCCACAACCAAGAAGTAGACATGCAGGTCACTTCAAAACCTCTTTGAATTCCTAAATGCCGGATAATCATAGAAGTTAGAGGGTAGTCAAGGCACCATGGAAATAAATTCTGCTTACTGCAAAAACATAATGGAATGACTTAAAATTCTTATTTTCAAAAGCTCCACTCTTTACTACTGCCATGTCTTAATAAGTATAAAAAATTTCTTTTCTAGGATTTGTTGATGAGGATGACTTTGGACTCTATATGTAAGGTGGGATTTGGCGTGGAAATTGGGACTTTGGCTCCTAATTTACCAG
The DNA here is from genome assembly GCF_932294415.1 of Quercus robur. Lineage (NCBI taxonomy): Eukaryota > Viridiplantae > Streptophyta > Magnoliopsida > Fagales > Fagaceae > Quercus > Quercus robur. The sequence goes on along the minus strand of NC_065536.1, from coordinate 64,166,571 downwards.
ATAATCACTTTGCTCAGTCTTTTGACAATGCAAACATCATTGTGACACTTCGGTTCATTGATCCGCTGTGGAAAATAAAGAAATTTCTGAATGTGGGCAGAGAAGCTTTACTTGATAAGTGCATTAAAATCATTGATGACTTCACCTACTCAGTTATTCGGAGAAGGAAAGCAGAAATAGTAGAAGCTCGAGAGAGTGGCAGAAAAAACATGGTAACATGATAGAAACACTTATGTTTTTTCTATAGCTTGTTTCTCTAGCATTACTGAAAGGTACAAATTCATTATTAAGAAAAAAAAATTCACCATAAAAATTTCAGATAAAGCATGATATATTGTCAAGGTTTATTGAATTAAGTGAAGACATGGAAAGCAATTCGACAGACAAGAATCTCAGAGATGTAGTCCTGAATTTTGTGATTGCTGGCCGTGACACAACAGCAACTACTCTCTCATGGGCTACATACATGATAATGACCCATGCTGATGTAGCTGAGAAGCTTTACTTGGAGCTCAAAAATCTTGAAAAAGAACAAGCAAAAGAAGAGAATGTATCATTGGTTCAGTGTGACACTGAGGACTCTGAATCATTCAATCAAAGAGTAACACAATTTGCAGGCCTCTTGAATTATGATTCTCTGGGGAGGTTATATTATTTGCATGCAGTGATCACAGAGACACTTCGTTTGTACCCAGCAGTCCCTCAGGTTTGGCCTCTTTTTTTTCCATTCAATTGGTGCATGCTATGAAACCTTCTACGGGGAAAGTATATCAGTTTAAATTCCCTATCTTTTATCGATAAAACAAGAATAGTTGACATAACAGATGACTTGAATAGGACATTGCTTCTCCTGTTCAGTAACTCTTCTGCATGTTAAAATGATTGGAGTGTGCTGAAGAGAGAGAAGCAAATCCAAAGGAAAAATCATTTTGATGTCCACCTATAGCTACTCCAAATGGTCTAATTCATAGCTCTTCCCCAAGGGCAAAATGGACAAAGCTGCATGAATGAAGCAGATTGACCTGCTTTTCAGATAAATTATACTTCTCTAAGCTCCTTTCAAGAGCATACTCAATGAATGAAAATTTTCTGTTTATAGGACCCCAAGGGCATTTTGAAAGATGATGTCTTGCCGGATGGAACCAAAGTAAGAGCAGGAGGCATGGTAACTTACGTTCCCTACTCAATGGGTAGAATGGAATACAACTGGGGCCCAGATGCAACTTCATTCAAACCTGAGAGGTGGCTCAAAGATGGATTCTTCCAAAATGCATCTCCATTCAAGTTCACTGCATTTCAGGTAAGTACTTGAAGCTTAATTTACCAAGGTTTTGTGTTTGGGAATTTGCTGGACATTGAGGTGTTTCATGGTTCTTGTTTTCTGTGTCCTTCAGGCTGGGCCAAGGATATGCCTTGGGAAGGACTCTGCTTATCTCCAAATGAAGATGGCACTGGCCATTTTGTGTAGGTTCTACAAATTCAGTTTGGTGCCAGGTCATCCAGTGAAGTACAGGATGATGACAATACTATCAATGGCGCATGGCTTGAAGCTTACCATAGCCAGACGTTCTTAAGATGCCCTAGTAGCTATTCTTCTGTCATGCAATTAGCATCAGATTGTAACGCAAGGGCTGGACAGTTTATTATCCGTTTGAAAGCTAAAACAGAAAAAAATTGCTAACTATCTTGTGCAAAGAAGAGAAATATGGAACAGTGCACTATATTTTGGGGGAAAAGGGTAAGCTTGTAGTATCCACTAAACTAAGGAGTAATCTGGCTTTAGTAACCTGGCGCATGTGATTTAAAACCAAAATAATAAAGGACCATGATTTTAGAGGGGCTACTTTGCTTGCTTTCTTAATACTATGGGTGTTAAGGAGGAAGATTGATAAATGTTGGGATGTTCAGAAAATAGCTATAAATTTGAATTCTTTCTTCAGCTTAAATCTGAAGTTGTTCCATAAAGATAAAATCATGAAGTAATCTGATCTAATGCTAATAAATCACATTGTGGATATTATACACATGGAGTATTTATAGTTCGCTTATTTATATTCACTGGAACTATAGTGAAACCTGATCTTGATGAAGACAGACAGCAGAAACTAAGAAATTAATTTCTGCTTCTGGTCTTGCCATTCATTGATTTCAGCTTCTATCTTTGCTTGCACTGTTGCATGAAAACCTGAGTATGGCTCATAACCAAAGAAGGTCTGAAGAGCCTGAAGCAATTTAAAATGCCAGTTATAAAGCATAGTCTGAAATGGTAAAGGAATCCTGCTAATTAAAATAAAATTATGTACCTCCAGCAGCACAAAGAAGGGAGCCATTATAAAGGCTTGAACAAGGTTATCCAAAAGAGCTGGTGCTCGTCCCTGCAGAACATGATTGAGTTTAAGGTATAATCAGTCTGACAGGTTATTAACCATGTCGCAAACAAAAAAATTAGTTACCTCGAAGATCCCATGGCCAATAAACTGTACAGTCCAACATAATATCTGAGCCACCAGTACAACCTGGAAATAATTTGGTAGTGATTGAAATTAAATGAGATAAAATGAAAATCCCTTACATAATTTATACTATCAAGAAGAAAAAAGAGCACTAGTAATAACTTGGAAGTACAGGAAATTGGTGCTAAAGCGAGCAACAGCTTTATTTCATAGAAACAAATGTATTATAAGCAAAAAACTTCTTCTCCTGCGTAGCATGGACTGATATATGCCCCTATGCCATCCACAAAATCTCCAATGAAAATGAGTAGCACAGGCAACCAACTTGTAGCCCAAATTGTAGTTGTTAGCATTATTCTTATATGAAGACATTAGAACTATAGCACTACTAACGCACACCCCCCCCCCCCCCCCCCCTCTCACCAAAACAAAAGTAGTCATATGATCCAAAACAGTCATGCAACCATTATTCTTTGTAATCAAAGAAGATCCACATTTCTTAACCCAAGATTTTATGACTCTAAACTATGAAGGGAACTAGGGAAGTAGCATCCCTTTGATTTTTAATTTTCTCAAGACTAATGTTCTGTGAAAACGGTTAAAGTTAAAGCAATATGCCCCCATCTCCATCATATAAGACTTAATTGTCCAAACATAAACGAGCCTCATTCAGCATCAATGCACTCTTTTCCTGAAATCATTCTCCCTCATAGAAGCATAGCTGGGTGGGTTTCATACATCATTCACTTTCACTCTCCTAAATAAACCAGAGACCAAGGGCACCTTTAACGTTAATTCAAGTACAAACTTCTGATGCTTCAACCTTATAATGCTTGCATTCCTAATATTGTCTAGCCCATAGTGTATTAGTTTTCTTCCCAAACTGCATCAAGATGTAAAATGTGATAGGCTTTTATTTGTCAATACACTTATGAGTTCCTTTCATGTTGTGAACAAGCGTATTGGAGCCATGTTGTAATAGTGCAGTGCATCACTGTCAACGGATGGAAATGGAAGGAGATGATTCCAAGGAGGTGTCTTTGGAGCTATAAACTTTATATTATGAGTATATATCAATAAACAGATAGAGACAAAGGAGTCAATAAATCTTTTTTTTTTTTTTTTTTTTTTTTCATTTTTTGCTGGAAAGGAGTCAATAAATCTAAATATGAAGTACCCCCACATTTTTTACTTATTCATCTAACATTTTTTTTCATATAACAATTAAAAAGACCAATTACAGAAAGCTTTCTGTTTAAAAAAAAAAAAAAAAAAAAAAGTACTGGGCTCCTTGTAACAAGCAAAGATTATGCTCCTTCCTCAGATAGCTACATCTTAAACTCATAAAATTACTAGTGCCAGATAATAAACAGATAAAGACAAAGGAGTCAACAAATCAAAATATGAGTACCCCATATTTCTTACTTATTCATCTTGCAATGTTTTCATATAACAAATAAAAAGACCTATTACAGAAAACTCAAAACTTTCAGTGATTTTTTTTTTGAATGGGGTCCCTTGTAACAATCAGAGATTCTGTTCCTTCCTCATATAGCTACATTACAACTGAGCTGGCAATAGCTTAAAAAATGTAAAACAACCTCAAGCAGGACCTGTTACAATTCATTAAAGTGGGACCCTGATTCTGCAAGCCTAAGAATAAGTATATGAGAAAGAATTTAAAAATAAATTAAAAAAAAAAAAAAAAAAAAATTCTTTGCTAGTTATGAATGGGCTTATTTTGACAAATTATGTATAATGCACGACAAGCCATCCTCACTTGATAGAAATTCTTCTCCTTAACTATTCTTGTAAAATAAAAGGAAACAAAATGGAAGACAATATATCCCTCAAAGAAACAACTAAGAAAAGACAGAATAAGGAATTATATCATAATATGCAACAGCAACAAGAATGCAAAGCAGAACTGCTCTAGCATTTCTAGCATTACATAATCTTGATTACGAGTCTAATGTGAATATGACAATAGAACAGAATATCATTCATCTCAGCATAGAATAAGGCTGCCAAGAAAACAATGAAGCAACAAACAAAATAAGATGCTAAATCGCTTTTTCTTTCATCAAAATATAGTTAGTACATTCCTAACACAATATAGAACCAAAAACCATTCATCCAATAACACATATTCCTTCAGAAAATGAAAATGATCCTAAACTCTATTAATTCCCAACAAAATTCAGTAATAAACAAAACTGAATACTAATTCAGCACAGTAAGGGGTAACAAAAGAGTGGTTTTTTACTGTCATAGTGGCCAAATGACAACAGAAACACTGGCTCAATTGCAAAATATTTAAACAAGCAAGTTAGTGCGTAAGAAGCATGGACATGGACATGGATACAACACTATATGGGACATGGTGACAATGCAATTCTTGAAAAATTAGTATGATACGACATTAATCAATATATCGTTATGTATTTTATGTTTATTCTAAGTTTTCAAAATAATTAACTATCAGAATCTTTAAAAACATAACTAAAATCGAAGGAATTTTTATAAGAAAAAGTTATATTTTTTCTTCTTGACCCAGTAAGGACATACATGTAGAGTGTCCCTGGCGTGTCTTTGTTCTACAAGGTCACTCAGGAATTTTGGAGTGTCTTGTTCTTCTTATGTTAGCGCATGTTAGCGCTATAACATGTAAAAATGTTCTTCATTCAGAATCCTGAAAATTACTAAAAATTGTCCCAAAACAAAAAGGATTCCCTTATGTAAAACACCATAGATTATCCAAATTCCAAACCACATATAAGCTATCTACTGCGGCAACCACAAATGATTTCCAATGATTCCAAGCATTAACAAACTCATAACTCTCCCGTAACAAAACAATTAATAATCATATAAACAAAATACCCTTTCAATTTCAAGTACAAAAAGGAAGCCATAGTAAATTTATGAACAAAAGCTAATAATAAACTAAGAATTGTACCTTCCAAGCTAGTGAAAACCCGAGTCTACTTGCAATAAAACTGCTAGCAACCCAACAAATAGCACAGAGCAGAGCAGCCAAGGACCCAGCTTTCACATCCAAAAAGACGTAAAACACAGAATAGATCAAAGCTAACAAGAACCCAAAATTCAAAACCAGAACAAAATGAGTCCCAAACAGAAAAAACTCCAAGTGGGGGAGGTTGAACAGAGAGGGCGTGAAATAAAGCATAAGAAGAGCTGTGAAAAAGATTGGCCAAACAAACACCATATGGATGGCTATGTTTATTCGGTTGCTATGATAAGCACCATAGAAAGCAAAGTGCTTTTCAAGGTCAAGCAATCCCTTTCCCATTGGGGTATGAGGAAGCTTTTTTTGAGGGAAAGTAAGTGATTTTCTTGCGAGTTTTCCCGAGAAAAAAATTGGGTTTTGTTTGGATTTGTGTGAGGGAAAGAGGGTTTTGAGAATTAGATGAAAAGGTTTTGCGAGTTGTTAGAAAAGAGAACGACAAATTACAGAGGTTTCAAAGACAGAACAGAAGCCATGGAAAAGGCTTCATTTTGCTTTCGTGAATAAACAACGTTGCGACTTGTAAATTGTAACAGCCCAACTTATTAAGCTATGATAGGGTCACCCGAGGTGGATATTACTACGTCACCAAGAGAAGTGATTGGCTAGTGAGTAAAAAAATTTCAGCACATGGGAAGATTTCAAATTAAACTAAAGACACACCATTTGCTACAACAAAAATGAGAGCATTTACCGTGATTGATAAGATCATTCACAATGACGATGCCAAATTGCTATTTTAAACAACTAATACAACAAAAATGAGGTTGCAAGTCATGAGTGGTATTTGTTATAAATACAATGTTTTACACATTCATACACTTAAAAATCGTGACTTGATAAGAACATTTACAATGATGATACTAAATTGCCAAATTGCTATTTTAAACAACTAATACAACAAAAATGAGGCACATGAGTGGTGTTTGTTATAAATACAATGTTTTACACATTCGTACACTTGAAAATCGTGACTTCAAGTAATGATTTTAGTGCATTTTGTGTGTTTTTGTAACAACATTTAGCCATGAGTGATTGTTTTTCATGGATTTTTTTCCCTTTTATTACTTAAAATTATGGCAAAAAACGACAAAAATGTTTTATTTATAGACTTTCTCTATATTTGTAGGACCATGTTGTATTCCTAATCAAATAAAAACGTGGGCATATTTAGCTTTTAAATTCTTTGAATCAAACGATACCTTAGTTCAACTTTATAGCTTTTCGAGTTTCAAATAAAACTTTGAACTTTTAAGATTGTGTCCATGTAAATTTTAAACTTTTCAAATTTGATTTAGAATTTTTGTTGAGTTTGATTAGGGGTTAAATAATGTAGGCTCAATTAAAGAACTAAACGATTTAGTTTATAATAGTCTTAAAATTTGAAATTCTTAAAATTATAAGGTTTAATTTGAAATCACTTACTTGTAAAAAAATTGAAATCACCTACTTTAAAATGTAATTTATCTAAACTTTTTTTTCTTTTTGACTTTTGACATTTCTTTTTTTTTTTGATAGGTTTTGAAGCAAGCTAAGTGGGAAAGGATGATAGATTATGGCTGAGTTTGGATCCACGTTGCGTTTGCTGCGTTTTCTTTTTTTCACGCCTTTTCCCCCCACAAGCGGTACTGTTCATGTACAGTATATGAATAGTAGCCGCAACTTTTGACCGGTCTTCTGTGAACAGTGCATCCGTGCACTGTTCACGGAGCCACAAATTTCATTTTTTATCAATTTTTTCATTAAAAATGGGTCCCACAGTACTATTCACACATTTAAAAATTATTTTGCTACAGTGTTTTCAGTTTTCAGTTTTCAGTTTCAGCAAAATAAGTTCTATCCAAACAGACCCTATAAAGAAAAATGTGTGTGATCTTGGTAATTTAAGCTATATTTGAAATTTTCAATATTGTTGCCAATTATTTCCTTGTATTGAGTTGACTCAACATATTTAAGTTGATGAAAAAGTATATTGTTGAGAGTTGAGAGTTGAGAGTTGAGACATGATGTAGTTCAATAGTGATTGTCAAAGCTAAAAATAATCAATATTTACCGACCATTTTAATTTAATTAAGTTTCCAAAAGGGGATCCTCAATTGCATTAGAAGCTCTCATTAAAAATCCGAAAAGGACCAATATCCAACACCTCAATGACTTGATAAACCTATACACAACTGACAACCGTTTGAAATTATATAATTGGTAGCCGGTGAACTTACTAGTTTTTGGTAGTAGATGGAGGGCTTAATAGCTCATTCAATGGTATTTTGGCTTTGCTTGCAAGCCATGAGTTTTATGTTAGGTGAAATGCAGAGGAGAGCAGGAGCCTGAACCTAAGAATACATTAACAAACTATTAAAGGAGAAAGCTATACAAACATGGGATGGGAGAATAGTGGATCACCAATGAGAGGAATTGCTAATGCTATCACATTTTATTTCTGTTAGCGACTAAGGCCTGCTCGAGGATGAATCTCAACTTTCAAATTGTGGGCAATCTATTTAGGAATGCTACATTCAACACACTAACTCGACAGATCTAACTCAATTCAATCCAACTTGATTTTTTGAGTTGGTATTTTTGTGGATAGATAAGTTAGATTGGATTCTAATTTTTTTAAGGCTTGGATTGGGATGATTTTGCCATTATTAATAGCTTAAATATATTATTTTAAAATTTTAATTTTGACAAAATCAGATTTGGTTGAATTTGCTAACAATCTTGTGCAAAGGAGAAATATGGAACAATTCAGTATATTTTGGGGGGAAAATGGTAAGGTTGTAATATCCACTATACTAAGGTGTAATCTGACACATGTGACTCAAAACCAAAATAATAAGGGACCATGATTTTAGAGAAGCTACTTTGCTTACTTTCTTAATACTTACTGGTGTTAAGGAGGAAGATTAATAAATGTTGGGATGTTCAGCAAATAGCTATAAATTTGAATTCATACTTCAGCTTATATCTAAAGTTATTCCATAAAGATAAAATTATGAAATAATGTTTTGTTATCTAATGCTAATAAATCACAAAGTGGATATTATCATATACATGAAAGTATGAAGGTATTTATAGTTTGCTAGTAGTCAAAAACCTTAAAGAAGTCTTCCAAAAATCAGCAAAGAAAGAAGGGCCGTGTGTGTGTGTGTGTGTGTGAGAGAGAGAAAACAGACTTGTTTTCATACTACAGTGATCAAACAAACTTGTTGGTGTTTGGAGGACATATTCGAGACAATTTCTTGTTTTAAAAGGAAATGCATTCTTGTTTTGGTGTGTGCACATACCAAAAATCCACCGTAAAAGTTGTATTTTTTTTTTAATAATTAGTTATTTTTCAAAAAAAAAATCATTTTAAAATTAATATAATTGCTATTTTAATGGAATTGGTTAGAAAGTACTTTTTTTTCTTCTCATCTTTTTTTCTCTTACTATGATTGAAATATTTGGATATTTTCGGTTCTGAAAACAGTTTCCTTCAAAATTAATAATAATAATAATAGAAAACTTGTGCTTTCAAATCCACAGGCACCCTCAATTCTCTCTAGTTTTGAGGTCACAACAGTAAAGAGAGTTTCGGACATCCTTACTTCGTACCAGATACGTATGACATCTCTGTTTTTTGAAAAAACATTGCAAAACTCAAAAGTAGAAAATTTTCACACAACCTTGAAACCTCCTCTCTAGAACACATTAAATATTTTTTGTGACTTGTTTGGTGACATACACAGCATTGGTGAATTTGTAGAATTGATGAGAGAGAGACATACATAGATTCAGCCAGAGACGAAGATAGAGAGAGGACTAAATTGACATAATTAATAGTTGATTTTTTTTTTAATCAAAAGTAGATGAAATGAGCATAATCTAAAAAATTATAAATGACTTATCTTCAAAATAATGATTTTGATTTGCCAATAGCCATGTAGGTCAACTGGCACAACACTTAGCGTATTGAAAACTTTTTGACAGGCATTAAAAGAAATCAACCGGAGAACAATCCAAATGCAAACCAAAACCCTGTAAGAATCTGTCCCCTTTCTAGGGCCATAATAAGGCAATGTCATACTGAAATTCATTTTCAAGAAAACATGAAGACCCTGCCAATCTCAAATAACAGACATTCGCACTAGCTTATCGTAAAGAATGCGGTCATCCCTGCTGGTGTTGCTCTCTAACAATGCACTTTGCACAAGTTCCTGATGCATGACATACATTAGCTACCAAACAATCAACACAAAAATATCAAGCAAGGAATTAAAAATAAAAAATACAGACAACCAAAAAATAACCAAATATGGAACAGTAATTGAATAACAGATTTTTTCACCTTCGCATCCCTGTGTGAGAGGAACTTCCCCAAGTTGTGGATGATCAACCTCATATCTTCAACCTGAAAGACAACAGTTACTCCTTACCACACTAATCATCATGATATCTCGCATATGAGAGAGAGAGAGAGAGAGAGTACGCATAGATGATCAACCTCATATCTTCACCTCATCAACATGATCAACAGTTTTATCCTCCTCCTTGACCTTGGTTTTATCTTCATCTGGTTGAGCTGTGTTCAACGTTTCAGACTTGATATCTTGCTCTTTCACAGGGAGATCACTAGTCTTTGCTCGCTTCACTGGTGATTTTTTATCCCTTTCCTTTTCTTGAATTTCATCCCGTTGCCTCTCATGTTTTTGTCACAAATTTTAGACGTAGTTTCTGCACATGCTCTCGCCCAAAAAAATAAGCAAGTAAATGAGGATGCCTCAAGAAAGGAAGCAAGTATTATGCATATTGACATAGTCCACAGCAAACCTGTAGAAATGTTAAAATACAACTACCCATCTGACATTGAAGCATTTCATACAATGATTCAGCAAATAATGACAACTGCAGGAAACATGATCTTGCTAGTTATACAAGCTCACAGAGACAGAGAGAGAGAGAGACAGCATATAAGAGAAGTGGATGAAGCAGAACAAACCTCAAATGTTGATTCTTGCATGTCCTTATCAGTATAATCCAGGAGTGAATCCAGTGAAAGTGATAATGAACAAAGCTGTAATGGAAGATTCATAGTTAGACAAGGAGTACAAACAAGTTACATTAGATGGGGTGAAATAAATTTGATTAACATGTAGTATATAATGCTGTGTAGGATGGCAAAAACCTACTTCGGATTCCTTGCTCCATTTGGTTTGTAAAATAAATCCAGGGTGCCGAGGAGGTTCTTCAGGCTCTCTTTTCTTTCAAATCTTTATTTGATTTGCTTCTAGAGTCATCTTTTCCATCATTGTCTTTTCTCACTTTCTCATCTTTAGATTTATCCCCATCTTTTAATTTTCCCTTCTTGCCATCATTTTGAGGAACTTTCTTCTTGTCAGCATCAGTCTTCACTTTAGACACCACGCCACTTTTCTCACCACTTTTTCTTTCATCGTCCTTATCATCCTTGTCAGCCTTTATCTCTGTTTTGCTTGAATTGCCATCTCCTTGCTTCTTAGTGGCAACAGTTTTGGAGACGGTCTTGGGAACTGTTTTCTTTTCAGATCTTTTGACCTCACTGACCAGATTTTCAGCATCTGCTGCTTGCCTCTCTGTGTTTTTGGTTTCATGCACTGCCTGAACTACCTTTATTTCATCCCCATCAGTGTCTTCTTAGTTCCAGAAAACCCATCACTGGATTCCAAACCAGAGACCTTTTTTTGGCTATCCTCTTAATTATTTTTCTCTCCACAGTCGTTTTTACACTGGTACCTTCCACAACTGCAGCACTGCTTGGATCTGAATTATCCTTTGGTTTATCTTCAGTACCTTCATTCTGAACAATTTTTCCTGCTTGAACCTTTTTACCACCTTTTTTCTTACAAATGTTTTAGTGGGAGCAACTGATTTATCCTGTTGATCAGGTATCTCTGAGTTTACATTCTTCAGTCCATTATCCTTCTCATCCAATCACCCTTTTCTTCAGCTGTAGTAATTCCTTTCAGACCATTTCCATTTTTCTCCCTTTTGTTAGAATCTTCTGCTTGTCCAGAGGATGTGGACTCTTTTCTTTTTTTCCCGATTTGTCTAGTCTTTTGACATCTTTTTAGGAATCCTTTTCCTTATCTAAATTACAAGCCCCCAAAAAAAATGAAATCAATTTGATTACTGATGACTAACATAAGAAGAAAAGAGTTATCAAATAAAATGAGACCATGCACAACAATTTACCTTTCAGCCCATCTTTCTTCTCACTAGACCTCTGACAACAATACAGCATTATATAAGTAAGAAGAAAGCAACAAATCCAAAAGACCTAGGCAAGAATAAACATGATTGCCAAACATTGAGCACCAATGTTGCTCTAAATAGAGCCAGAATGTTAAATAATAGGTATCTCCATGCAATTGGCATTAAGACTTTAATGGGGTGAATTCAGCAACATTGTGTCCAGAATCTAAATATGTTTTGACCAACCCACTTTTTAATTACATGCCCCTATCACGAGAGCCAGATATCGAGTTCTTTTCAGGTTGATTTCTACAAATACAGCTCCACACTCAAATTTCCTATTCAAAAATGTGTTTATTGGAATCGACTACAAGCATAGCACTCAAAATGCATGAGTAACAATGTTTTCAACGACTGAATTTGATCTGCACTCAATCTCAGAACAGATATCTGTCCATGTATCTACATATGTGCATGACTGCATGCACATATTTTGTGTTTGTCTCAGCCAGTGTATAAATTAGATGTCTTTTGGAAATGAACCTGAGCATAAGTAAAACCAATAAAAAAAAGTTTCAAACAATATAACTACAAACCTCTTTTTTCACAGAAAGTTGGCGCTCCCTCTCTGCAACAGCCTTCTTGTGAGCAAGCCATTGCCCATTGGTCTCTCCATGCATCCAAAGAAGGGAGACATTCAGAAAAATCTGGAACAAATAGTACAGTGACCTCCTAATGGCTAAAAGTCCATCCTTGCCAAGTCTGTCATAGTGTATCTGCAAACACCTAGTAGAATTAAAAATTAAATTTCTGGATCCAGTAAAAACACGCATGTAGCCAAAAACAAAATCTCTAAATACAACCCAGAAACATCAAAAGAATTCAAAAACGCTACATATTGCACTGTGTCATCTGCATCACAACCAAAGAAAAACACTTTTTTTCTTTTTTTTTTTTTTGGTCAACAAAGATGATACCTAAAGAGTAATAAACAAGGAGCCTGAACCTGTATGGTAAATTATTACATATTGAAGTAGCCAAGACTCCAAAAAGATGGGGATAAGCTACCAATGAATCACCTCTTCCAGACCCCATAAAAGTGGAAACTTTGTACAGTGGGTACAAATATTTTTATGGAAGTAGCCAAGAATATAGATGTAAAAATGTAATGTTTGGGGAAATATCTCTGTCGTTACTTGTTAGTGGAAATATACATAGGCTAATTTAATGATTTAGTGTAAATTTTGACAACTAAATCATCTTCTAATTCATAAAACTAAGATCTCAGTAAGAAAAAAAATCAAACATGAAGCAGAAGCCTTGAAGAAATTCATATCAATGTCAGCCACCTTAGATAACCCAAAAGGCCTATTGAAATAAGCTATAAAAGCCACAATGAGTATGTTCACTGTTGTAACAAAAATTCATAGTAACTGAAGAGGTCCTAAGAAATGTAACAATCATCAAAAGAAAGTTCTACCTTAAGAAAACAATTCCAATGACGGCAGTTCTGCAAATCAAGTTGAGTGACATCTTTTGCATATCCACAAAGTAAAAATAACATCAGGTCATTTGAAGAACATAATTTCTAGATATCCTCTACAACAAATTTCCGACAGCACAAACCTATGGACTGTTTGAATTAAAGAGTTATCATCAACTGATGGGTCAACACCATCAGCAGGATTCCATTGACCACCAAGTGTCATGAAAGACTGGTCCTTTTTAAGCAAGGCAAACCGGAGATATTGCAAATGTGGGGCATGCAATCATCAGAACTTTTTTCAAACGACAACTCCTCCAGAGCATTCTTGCTAAGTCCGCTCATCAAAATCATCTGAACCAAGAAGACAAAGAAACCTTAATTAATCATAACAAACTTTAATACAATTCATCATCCAACAGCAGCTTTAAAATAATCAAATGGAGACAAAGCACATAATAATGGATCCATCATGATAAAACATATAATAAGTGGACCCTCATCCCTCTTCCTATGGGCTCTCCCACACTTTTGGGGATCCTGAACATGTAAAACTTAACTGTGCATTCCACTGATAGAATTTCAGCAAAACAAACACTTAAATGGACCCACAAAACCATGCACTCTAGTTAAAATTAGTAAATCTAATAAATACATTTTGATTAAGAAAGATCAAATTTTTTATCAATCCCGAATGGGGGATGAGGCACGAGAGCTTTGAATTTACTTCACCCCAAATTGTTTCTTCTTTTCTAGCTAACCTTGCCCCAATCTATTATAAGTCATGCAAAATCTTTGCTAAAGGGGGAGAATTCATGACAACCTATCTTGTAAGAGACCTCATGATAATTTTTTTTTTCCTTGAGATAAATTTCTTGTGTAGCAAACCATGCTTTAACATTTTCATCATAAAGCAGCAAACACACGGTTCTCATATGATTTAAGAGCGCAATTAGTTAATCACCAGCAAGTAGCAATAAATCCACAATGCCCAAGAATATGAAAAACAACCAATTTATGGGCTTACAGCTTCCTCATACGATATAATTATTACTAGAATAACTTAAAATATCAAGTACTCAGGTCTAAGCTTCTGTGGCCAGTTATTACTGATTCCAAAGCTGGCAGAATCTTAACAGCATTGATGGAATAAATTGTCCACTGCACAGTGCAGGTCTTTAATTGAAACAAGTATAGTTTTATAATTTTAAAATGCATTGTCTTTCATTGAAACAAATACAGTTTTATAATTTTAAAAATGATTTACCTTTGCCTTCCACATTATATTTCCATGTTCTTGTTTCGTAGGTGCTTCAGCTCAGTTGCCTTCTCTTCTTCAACAAAATCATGCTCAAAACTACCCCACTCAACAATGTATATTAAAGGATATGGCTACCATTGCCTTTGTCGGGAGGGACAATATTCCCCTATTTGCTGGAGTGTACTGGGGATATAAGTTCAATAGAATCAAAACACTCAATTGGAGGGAGAGTCCTTGGACAACTTATTTAACTCAGAAAAAATCCATGACTGATTTGCGTGTAGAGACTGACCTGGACAGGCTCCCAAATTTACTTAAGTCTGGAAAAAGAAAAAAAGATGTAGCTGCAAATCTAAGTTGGAGCTTTTTAAGTGACTTTAAAGCAACAGTTGTAAGACCAAATAAGATTTCTTTTGGTTCTGTCCAAGGTTCGATGAATCTGGTGGCCCACCACTTGTCACAAATTGGATGTTTCTACCAATTTCTTGACAAGAGAGGTGATCAGAATGTAAAAGTTTGGGTGTTTAGGAAGGATTTGAAGAACGTAGCTCCCTGCAAGATCAAAGTTTTGAAGTACCTCACAAGTTATGTGGAAGTGGATATTGTTGAGCACACTGCTCCAAGAGAACTAAAAGTGATTTTAGCTCTAGACCTTTGCAAACGGCATTTGAATCTAGTCTACGTAATTGAGAAGAAAGTCCCTGAGGAAGTTATGAAAATACCTAAACAATTATGTGGAAGTGGATATTGTTTGGATATTTTCATAACATCCTCAGAGACTTTCTTCTCAATTGCATAGATTGGATTCAAATGCCCGCTTGCAAAGGTCTAGAACTAAAATCACTTTCAGCTCTCTTGGAGCAATGTCCTCAACAATATCCACTTCCACATGACTTGTGAGGTCCTTCAAAACTTTGATCTTGCAGGAAGTTATGCTCTTCAAATCCTTCCTAAACACCCAAACTTTTACATTATGATCACCTCTCTTGTCAAGAAATTGGTAGAAACATCCAATTTGTGACAAGGGGTGGGCCACCAGATTCACCAAACCTTGGACGGGTCCGAAAGAAATCTTGTTTGGTCTTACAACTGTTGCTTTAAAGTCATTTAAAAAGCTCCAACTTAGATTTGCAACTACATTTTTTTTCTTTTTCCAGACTTCAGTAAATTTGGGAGCCCGTCCAGGTCAGTCTCTACACGTAAATCGGTCATGGATTTTTTCTGAGTTAAATAAGTTGTCCAAAGCCTTAAGGACTCTCCCTCCAATTGAGTGTTTTGATTTCTCTTGAACTTATATCCCAGTACACTCCAACAAATAGGGGAATACAATGCTTGTCCCTCCCAACAAAGGCAGTGGCAGCCATATCCTTTGGGTGAGACTTCATTGCTGCATCACAGGAGACTGTAATTCTATTATCGGCAGAGGGACTCTATACCCTTGGATGCAAAATGCATTCACCTAACAATGTAAATAATCCTAAAATTAAAAAAATAACAAAAATTGGAAACTAGGGTATTAGAAAATTAAAATAAAAAAAAAATTATAATCATACATCTGCCTTTAATCACATCAAACTTTCCAAATTTAAATACCAACCCTTCTTTGAATCAAAATCAAGAATTGACAAAAAGGGCAATGGCCATTGCAACCACATCCTTGGCCTACAACAAGATATATATAAGAAAATTAAGCATACTAAACACTAAATAAGTTGTAATATTTTTACTAAATACTACAAGATAAATGAAAGACTTACGGAATGATGCTATAGAGAGCCATTAGTTCTAGTAAAGTACTACTTCATGCATTCAAAAAAGAAAAAAAAAAAAAAATACTACTTCACGCATGTCATGGATAGATGGACTTCACCATCTTAGGTGTCCTTTTGTAGTCTTTTCCTATTCCTTTACTTGTATGATAGTGTTAGTCATTTACTAATTACCAAGGGCACGTTTGGTTTTTGATTCCAAACAATAGTGTTCAATGTTTAAACACTAAAAACTGTAGTTCTAAAAAAAAATAACATGTTTGGTAAGGGTATTTTTTAGGAGTGTTTTGAGTTAAGTTGCTCATTTTAAGGTGTTTAAACACTGAATTTGGAAATTTCTTTTCAGTTTTCAGATTTCAAACAACATTGTTCAATGACACTTTTGTAAATATTTTGAAAAATATGGGACCCACTTGATTAGACAACACATAAAGCTTCCTTCTTCAGTTCCAACTAAGGGGCCCACTTGTCAACTTTTTAAAAAAAAATATATACACATGCGAAACACACAATTATATTTTTTCACACACTAAAACATGTTATTTGAAACATGGGACCAAACACATTTTTTGCTTTATGAATACTGTAAACACGTGTTTTCACAATACTTTTTAAATCACAGTTTTCACATCATTTTAAACAAAGATATTAGAAATCTTCAACCAAATGGGCCCTAAGTATCCTTTCCCTAATTATCTAAATACACTATAACTTCACATCCAATTCTCTAGTTCTTTAATTTAATTTAATTTCTCCTCTCTGCCTAAACTTCACAATTCAGTTTTATTATTCAAAAAAAAAAAAAAAATTCAGTTCTATTCAAACTAAAATTCTCATTTGTGGTTGTCACTCAATGAGTCAATGTCTATCTTCTGCAGTCTACAGCCTAAAACTCTTAGGCTCTCTTGGAAAGACCGAAGCTTCTTTGAGAAGCCTCAATCTTTCTCTCTTTTATCATAAGTTTCTTCCTTATGATAAAAAAGGGTTCAATGTATTCATTGCCTTAAAAGACTTGCCTACAGTAATAATGGTGCAACAACACAATACCATAGGCACTTGAAAGGTTGTCTAGATCGTAAACTAGCTTATAAGAAGCAAAATGATATAAAAAGGAAATTACAAAATCTACAATTGATATGAAAATGACCACATTTTATTCCATAAAATTAAAATGAATGTTATATAACATGAAAAAAGTAATGTAAAAGGCATTAAAGCCATTGAATATGATACAAACTGTATCATACTTAATGCATCTAGTTGACAAGATACCTTGACTGGTAATGCATCATACATTAATTTTTCATATAAATTTGACTATTTTAGTTGGAACCAAACTTTAGTGTTGATAGTTTGGGCTTGTCTCTCTATCTATCATAAGCCCTTTTTCAGTCTCAAAAGATGATATGCCTTTTTAACTTGGTACTCAACGCCATGAGAGAAGGGCTAGATGAATTTGTGTTTAGCCTCATTGTTTCTTGAGATTGGTACATGAGTACATCATGTTCATTTCCATAAATTTTTTTACTAATCTCGAAGGTACATACTAATTTGATGGGGTTTAATAAGGTCTGATACCTTCTTACCCTATTGCAGCAGCAATGTATTAGCATCATGTCTAATGGGAAACTTTTTTTTTTTTTTGAGAAAGTTGTCTAATGGGAAACTAATCAGACTAGATGTTAGATATGGATATCCCTTCCATTTTCAACTCTCCATCTTCCTTTCATTAATGTTTTTCTAGGTCCAGGAGTTATGGTGTTTTTGGTTGAGAAATAAGAAAAAGGAAAATATCTCCTCTTGTCTTGTAAGGTACAGAGTTTGTATTCTCTCATACTTGCATTTCACCCATTTCTTTTTCCATCATATGAGTCTGAGAGCAAATCCTGAAAATTAATATTGGCTTCCTAGGATCGCCATGTATACTCTAATTTGATTATGCCAATCAACTCGAGACAAAAGCCTCATTGTATAACAAGAGTATTTGTCCAATACACTTGTTTATAGGACCCCAAGGGCATTTCAAAAGATGGTCTTGCCGGATCGAACCAAAGTAAAAGCAGGAGGCATTGTAACTTATGTTCCCTACTCAATGGGCAGAATGGAATGCAACTGGGGCCCTGATGCAGCTTCATTCAAACCTGAGAGGTGGCTCAAAGATGGATTCTTCCAAAATGCATCTCCATTCAAGTTCATTGCATTTCAGCCTTTGTGGGTATAGGTTTGTTGGATTTAGAGATCAGGGTTCCAAAAAGGGGATTTTGATTTGGATTTTTGGGGTTTGGAAAAATTGGATTTTTGGTTTTGAGTTTGTTCCAATACAGCTGAGTGTGTTTGTTTCACTGCTTGGTCATGTGGGTTTGGGTGTGAACAAGAATCTGTGTGCATGTGTGTCTTGTGTTCATGTGAATGCTTGAGCTAATATAAAGTATAAACATGCGAGTATCAGTGATGAGCATAGATAAGTAAATAATCTAGGAAGGTGAGAAATAGATGCTACCTGTTCTTTGGTTTTATGCTTGATCTTCTTCCCACTGCTCTCTGTTATTGCTTTCTCCTCATTGCTTTGCTTTTTGTGGAGGTTGTCTTCTTCTTCTTCCACCCTCTGTTTGGCATCCTTGTTGGTGGTTGTTGAGTAAATGGCAAAAAGGAGGGACCTTTGCTAGGTTTTATTTTTGGGCTTGATGGTAAAGAGTAGAAAGGAGGAAGCTTTCAATGTTTTGGTTATGTTTTTTGGGTTTTGGAGGATGAGGAGCTGGCTGTGTTTTTAGTCTCAGGTTGATGTAAAAAGTACAGATTTTTCTTGTGTTTTTTGGTTTTTGTATTGGAGGATGAGAAGACGGTATTGTCTGTTTTGTGTTGGTGGAAATGAGAAAAAGGATAGGTATTTTTCCCAGGCTTTTGGGGGGTTTTGCTTGTCCTTTTTTGGATGATGGAGTGGTAGAAGAGGAAGAAGAGCCCGTCGGTGGCGCCATCCACTCACTTGGAAATTAGGAGGAGAGATCAAAGAGAGTGAGAGAACTTTTCCTCAGGATGAACACAAAGAAATTTGCATATCTAAAGCATCAAAATAATATTACTTTTACACACAACCGTGGGAGGGTTAGGAGAGAGAGAGACTTACCGGAAAATGAAGATACAAAAGAGACCCTGTGGACATGACCCCTCCATCCAAGCGAACTGGCCATAATAAACTGAGCCTTGAATTATTGAGTTTGTAACAACTGACTGAGCCTTGAATTATTTAGTCCTGGTCCTACCTAGTCCAATAAATATGCCTGACTAAAGCAAACCTCAAACTCAGAAAAAGAGAGAAGTTTTGAGCATCTTCAACCCGTGACTCTGCAAACTCAGAAAAAAAATAAATTATGTTCTGGAGGCAAACCAATAGCATTCACTCTAAATTCTGCGAGAATGAATTTTTTTCCTACCTACTCTGCGAGACAAACCAATAGCATTCACTCTAATTTTTTTTTCTATCTACTGTAGCTTTGCTATCTGCTAGGATGGTACTCTTCAGTGTCAGAGATGCTTTATCCTTTCTATTTACTGTTCACCCGCTGATGACTGAACTGCCCAAGTGCACTGCCCAACTTGGAGGGTATAAAGTGCATTTTAACCTTGTAATTATGTTTGTAAATGCATATTTCTTAATTAGGTATATGGACAAGATAGACCTCACTCAAAATAAATTGATTTGGCAGATGAAAGGTATTGACTAGTTATTTAAGTAGAAAAATATACTAACTATACATTGGTATCATTACTCCTCTAAGAACATACCCAAAAATGTACCGGGTTGTACTGGTTTATTTTGAATGTATTCGTCGGTATTGGTGTTTCAACTAATATAATAATAAAATTATTTGATATAATATATTGGTTAATGTACTGAATGTAATATGTAGGCTTATAAAATATGAGAATTCTAAATATTATGTATAAACATAAAAATTAATAAATTCATATTTACATAAATAATAAAAATATATTTTTATATATAGACACATATAAATAACGGTAAATACAAAACGATACATAGATATTAACCAAAATATTTTATTTTTTTACCAATTTGAAACATCCTCTGATACGAAATTAACCCCTTCAGAATAAATTAATACATTAGTGATTATTACCTTGCTCGTCCATGGCAGAAAATGGATGGAAAACTTGATAAGAAATATTGGAAATAAAATATATGTTTTCCATTATCTAGGTCACATTGAAAAACGGAAGAGAAAATGGGTGGTCCTATCTCCTATGTGTTTTCCACACACAAAAACTCATCTCCCCAAATCAAGAGAAAATGAAGGAAGGAAAAGCCACATTGAAGCAAAAAAACTTATATATATAAAAGGCACAGCTAAATATTATTCTTCTTTTTCTTATATTTTGAATGGATGTTTAATATATATAATAGGTGTGATGCCTTAACTTTTATGTCATCTTTACTAATTTAATTTATAAAAAGTTATATTTTTCTTATATAATAATAAATAAATAAAATTATTTCCTACCTATAATGTAACAGGGGCATAATAGTAAATTCATACAAACTATTATTTTCATCTTTTCATATTTTTTTTCCATCATATATATATATATATATATATGTATGTTAAATGCTATATCTACAATATTTTCATAACAAATTATAAGTGATAAGTTGTTACGGGTTATTATTGGTAGACAAAAAAGTAATTTGAGTGGTAGGTTTAAATTATAACTAATAACAACTTATCATATATCATTTGTTATAAAATTATTGTTATGTAATATTCACCACATTTGTTATGAATAGATAGGCCATGGCTAATCACTCATGCAATTAATACAATGAAGTCAAGAACACAAGGTCACTTAGCCTATACATGCAACAAAAATTTTCATTTTAAAATTCTAAAATGTAATACCCTGATTGATATATATCAATATTAGAATTACCTTCAATCAAACTTGAAAATTCCCGTCGGATCTTATTATCACAATTGAATTTAGCTATTATTCTGTCTCCATAATTATACAAAAATCTAAAACTAAACAAAATTTTAACTCCCTTAGGTTAGTCATTCTTCTCAGTTATATCCACATAGTATTTGCACAGTCCTTTAGAACTTGTGGAAGTGGATATAATTGAGAAAGGAAGCTAGGAATTCTGTTTAGCTTTAGATTTTTCTAAGAGGCATCTAATTGCTACTTGTGTAATTAAGGAGACCAACCCTAATAAGGAGTCAATAAAAATATATAAATTCTATTATGATTATAAGATCAGACAAGAGTTTTCAAAATTTTAATTAAATGTAGTTTTAATATCAATATATTTCAATTGTATTATATTTTCTAATTTTAAAATGAATTTTATTTATTTTACAGACGTAGGCCAAGGGATAACTAATCAAGTGTTAAATGCTACCATTCTTTAAAATTAGAGTGTAGAGTTGGTAGCACCATTTGAAGGGATGGAAATTACAATCAATTGTGACAGACACAAAGATCATCCAGGTCTACACACACATATATATATATATATATATATATATATAAAAGGATTTAGTGTAAAGGTTTTGGTTTACACCCTTCAAGGATATGTTACATCCTTATATTACTAAAACAAGTACGTCGAATCACACATATATCTCAATAAACACTATATATCAAGTTTTAAGCAAAAAACTGATGTTTTTCCTTAAAAAAAAAAGAAGTAAAAGATTGTTATTAAGTGTAAAAGAATGTATTGAGTTTTAAACAAATATTGATGTGACAATTTCTTATTAGATGATGTAAAACATAAGTTTTACACTCATACTTACCAAATTCGGACTCATATATTATTGTTATTATTATTTAGTAAGAAAATGAAGGAAGCATTCAATAGTTAGTACAAAAATTGACATTGGGAATAACTGTGTAGTGTTGTAAGGGAAGCCGAAAACAACCCTATTTAGAGAGTATTATTATTATTATAATTCAAAATTTATGACATCAATCATCAATGATGGATTTGCATATTAGGAAACTATAGCCCTAAATTATCATAGAGAACCTGTCTTGATGCAGCTTAAGCCAGCTCTTAAAAAAATATGTTTATGTTCTAATTTGCAAACTTTCTAACTTTTTTTGGTTGGATTAGACACAACTCACACAAGCCATGAAAGTAAATGAAAAAACGTTTTCAAAATATCTTAATTACGGAGAAGAAATGAATAGGATAGGATGATGATATGTATACCTCAGAAGGATGAAATATTTATGAAAATGAAGAATATCCTGGGTTTTATATATAGGAGGACTCTCTGGAGGAGCTGAGTATTTTAAAGTGGGTTTGAGCCCAAAGATCAAACTAATTGGGCTTTAAACTGCTTTAAACTGGGTTCAAATTTGGTCTTGAGAAAAGGCATGGGTTTGATGGAATTTTCGGATTGGGCTAGCCTAGGCTTAGTGTACGGGCTAAAGCTTGCTTTTATTAGTGGGCTTTTGATTTTAGGCTTAAAAGTGTCTTGGGCTTGATCCAAACAACTGATGGATTGACTTGACCCGACCCAAATGCATCAACTCTCACCCCACGCCACCACCACCACCACCAGGCCGAACCTCCATGTTTCAGCCAATAGCCGCTGTCAAGAGCCACTGCTTAGGTGGCCCTCTTCTCCCTCAGCTTCCCTCTCTATATCTCTATTTCTCTTTACAGTGTGTTTACTTTTGTGATGTCTAGCATCATTCCTTAAAATGTCTTATGTGTGTTTGCCATTTCCATTCTGTATGTATTTTTGCAATTTATTATTTCTATTCCGTATGTAGTTTTAAAATAGATTGTTCAAATTCACCATGTGTTTGTATTTTTTTAAATTTATTGTGAACTAAAGTTTTGGACATATATTTGAGTGTTGAAATAAAATGGATTGATCAAATTCACCATGTGTTTTTATCCCTCCACTAAATTGGTGTTTATTCACTCTGTGTATCGCTCCTCGAAATCTAGTTAGGTAGAGGGTAATTTAATTAGCTGTATATAAGTATTTGGTAGCTGACTCAGTAACAAAGATAGCTAAGCAAAACTAATGAAATTAATGTTTTCGGTTATTCAGTAGGAACTATAAAAACTAATGTGTTTTTTTTTTTTTTGCTGGGTAATTGGTTTATAGGGGGATCGAACCCCGTGCTTGACAAGGCACTAAGGCCCGGGTACCACTCAGGCACAAGGCCCAGTGGTATAAAAACTAATGTGTTGATTTGTCCGAAACCAATAAAGAATATATGTGACTATAGTTTTTGGACTCAGAAAAGGCTATCTATCAAAAAAAAAAAGAGGGGGGGACTCAGAAAATGTTATGCAATTATCTTAAACAAGTGATCCTTAACTGGATTAAATAATCCATGAGTCTAGTTATCTACCATGACCTCTACACCAGACCCCACAAAAGTGAGAGTTTTGTGCAACGAGTATGTAGGGGCGGCTTGATGCATTTGGTGGCCTAAGGCGAAAATTGATTATCTTATTTTAGATGCAAAATTTCTACTAATTAATATGAACTACGTAGAATTTTTTTTTTTTTTAATAGAATTTTTTTTTTGAAACCTTTTTTATAGAAATTTTATAGATAGAAAAAGTTTGACAAAATTTTTCATACTTGTTGTGGCAGATTGATAGTAGTAAGTAAAAAAGCGGTGTTGGTGGTAGACTTAGATGAGAACTAGTAAAAGTTTGCAAACTCAACTCTTATTATTATTCTTTTTTTTTTTAGAAGTGCAACATTCAAAATATTTTTTACAACAAATCCTAGGTTTTAAGTTGCTTTTTGTTTTCTATTTGAAAATATCGCTATAATTATTTTTTTTTGTCATCAATAACAACCTACTACTTAACATTAGTTGTAAAAGTGTTGTGAAAAATATTGTGGACATTGCATTTTTCTCTCTCTTTTATTTGTTTTTTATCTAATAAAAAATATTATTTTATTTATTGATTATAAATAACCCTATTGGTTAAAATTTAGGGGCCTTATTTTTACTTGGGGCCTTAGACGGCCGCATTTTTTGCTCTAACATTCAGCCGGCACTGCGAGTATGGTCTTTTTTTCTTTTCATCCTCAAACCCAAAAAATCAAGCCCTTAACTTTTACCTTTCAAAACCCATAAACCCTCCATACTTTCTTACATCAAACAGCACATCAAACCATCTTTTAATTCTTAACACAATCTCAGAATCCTTTCTTCAACAATTCTAAACTCTCAATCCACAAATTCTTTTAAATCTTTTTTTTGAGATAATATAGACAAAAGACATAGGGAATGGAGAGGGAGGGAGCAAGAAGACAAATCTTAAACCCATCATAAGCACATATAGACAAATTCTCCATTTTGTCCTATGTCACAATTCTTGTTGATTAATAAATTATACTAGACTAAACACCTAGGCACCCGAGTGCCTTTAGAGCCTAGGCGAGCAAAACGAAAGCCCTAAACCATGAAAAAGGCTCTAAATAATTTTTTTAATTTTTTATAAAACCCATCAAAAGATTTTTTTTTTGGAAGTTTGTTGTAGAACCTATAGTTAGATTATTAATTTAAAAAAGCTTGTTGTAAAATCTGTTGTTAAATTACTTAATTTAAAAAAGCTTATATTTGTTAGATTAATTAATTTACACAAGCCTGTTGTAAAACCTATTGTTAGAATAATTAATAGAATTAAAATCCCTAAAGCTTGTTAAACCTATTTGATAATAATTAAGCCACATAATTTCTTCATGCAACACATGTAAAACACTTGATAATAATATTTTAGTGAGTTAGATACATATGAACAAAGTTATCTAAATATAATAATAACTATATTATGGTGTTCCCAAAAAAAAAAAAAAAAAAAAACTATATTATGTGGCGTCTTGCTTTAAAAGTCTTGGTGACTTTAGGTTACCGCCTTGCAGTTAGTTAACTCGCAAATAACAAAGCAATAGTATTATAGGTTTTTTTATTTTTTATTTTTGTAGTTACAACTTCCAATCAAAACCCTCAAATTAAATAAAATAAAATATTTATAATAAAATAAAAAGTTCAAAAAAAGAAAAAGAATTGCATTGTTTTGTGTGTGGGTCCACAGTAGTATCTAGTTAGGCTTTTCCTCTTAAAAAATAGGAGGAAATTGGGCATTTAGCATTATTTTAGCAACTATTTAGTTAGTTGTCAAGTTTGTAAAACTATTTTGCAAATTGATATCTCGAGGCTCTAAAACTCAAGTTCAGTGAAAGAACTCAAGTCTCTAAGTTTTGAGTTCAAAGTTGTGGCGATATGATGGAAGAAAAATTCACGCAGAACTCGAGTCTTTTCTTGCTGAAGAAAATTTTGGGTTTGTTCCTGCTCTTGCTCCTTCTCTTCCTGCTCCTTCTCCTTGTCCTACTCTTGCTCCTCCTCCTCCTACTCTTTCTCCTTCCTTCTCCTTCTAAGTCTGTACACACTTTATGGAACTTGAGTCTCTAAGACTCGAGTTCCATATGGATAATGTTCCACGTCAGTTGTGTGCCAGCACTGGAACTAGAGTTTTAAATGTATGAATTTTGTCATCAAATTTGAGTCTAAAAGACTCGAGAATATACGAAAAGCATGATCGCCATTGCACTTACAGTATAGTAAAAAGGGCTAAGTATTTAAATCTACAGAGTTTGATCTGATTAGTTGCAGATGTATGTTTCTAACCTTTTTTTTTCTTATTTTCTAATACCTTAATTTCCAATTTTTCTTGCTTTCTAATTTTAGATTTATTTACATTGTCAAGTAAATGCAATTTGCATCCAAAGCTATGGAGTCCCTCATCAGATAAGAGTATTATAGTCTCTTGTGATGCAGTTATGAAATCTCATCCAAAGGACATGGGTGCCACAACCTTTGTGACAAGAGACAAGCGGCCTATTCCATTGCTTGCTCGAGTGTGCTAGGGATAAAATTCAAGAGAGATCAAAACACTCTATTAGAGGGAGAGTCATTGAGGCTTTGGACCACTTATCTGGTTCATAGAAAATCCATTAGGAGGAATATGTATGTTGTGGTCAAATGAAGCAATAGTGGAAGTTAAAGATTTTAATAGTTGTTAAAGATATATTAGCCCATTAGCATAGGCTCAAGCCTAATTCTACTTTGTGTGCAAGTCAAATCTCCTACTTGTACTGAAAGTCTATTAGTCTAGGGGTTAGGCTACTATATATACACATGTTATGATTCATTGTAATACAAAATTTGTACTACACTTTAATATATTATTGATGTAGCCCTTTAGGGTTTCCTCCGTGGATGTAGATTGTTTGGCTGAACCACGTAACCCTCGTGTGTTATTGTGTTTTATACTTTATACTTTCAGTTCCGCAACTATATTAGCAAATTCAACATGGTGTATCAATGCTAATATTTAACAATAGTCATATTATTGCAGTGAAGATCTCTGAAGACTTTTGTAATTGGGTTTTGGTTGGTTTCTATAGGCCTCCATACCCAGTTAAGATTAGGAGGAATTAGGAGCTTTATTACAAATGATAGAGGACCTGTAGATGGCTTTAATTTGTGCAAAGAGAGAGAGGGGGACACACCACACCTCTTTTGTGTCTACAAATATAAAGGAATGGTACAAGGCATAGAAGCCAAGGGCAAGGATATCATGGGGCTAAAAGAAACAAAGTTATTGGGGTTGGGAGACTCTTGTTGTAAGAGGGATGGCACTAGCTTTAAACATATATTTTAAACAAATTTTTCTGGTCGTATTCTAGGCAACTAGGCCTTCAAAGCTAACATTTTGTATCTGTACCATTGTTGTTGAATAATCATGGAGCCGAATGTGGCAGGAAATATCTAAATCTATTCCTTTGGTCAGTTTGGTCCTTGGGTTTTTGTTCTCTCTATTACTATAAAATCCTTTATTTATAACAATTGAAACCAAGTCTCCCTCCCTACTTTTGAGAAATAATGGCTCTCTATAACATCATTTCGTAAGCCTTCATTTATCTTGTAGTATCTAGTAAAAAGATTACAGCTTATTTAGTGTTTAATATGCTTAATTTTCTTACATTTATTTCTTATATATATATATATATATATATATATGTCTCTTGTTGTAGGCCAAGGATGTGGTTGCAATGACCATTGCCCTTTTCGTGGATTCCTAATTTTGGTTTACAAAAAGGTCAGTATTTAAATCTAGAGAGTTTGATGTGATTATTGCAAAAAAAAAAAAAAAAAAAAAAAAATTGTTGCAATAACTTATTGCAAAATTTTTTTGCTGCAATTACTTATTGCAATGAAAAATTTCGTTGCAATAGAGCTTTATGAATTGAGTGATTCAGTTCCAAAAGCCCTCCATGGCCTACCTGTTGCAATAAAATTTATTTTGTAATAATATATTTTCCTTATTTTCTAATTTTAGGTTGCAATGACCATTGCCCTTTTCGTTGATTCTCGGTTTAGGTTTACAAAAGAGTTAGTATTTAAATTCAGAGAGTTTGATGTGACTAGTGGCAGTAGAGGTATGTTTCTAATCTTTTTATTTTCTAATACCTAGTTTCCAATATTTGTTATTTTCTAATTTTAGGTTTATTTACATTGTTAGGGAGATGCAAGTTTCATTCAAGGTTATGGATTTCATAAATAGATAAGAGTGTTACAGTTTCTTGTGATGCAGTAATAAAATCTCATCCAAAGGAGATGGCTGCCACAATCTTTATAGTGAGGGACAAGCGTTCTATCCTCTTGTTTGTTGGAGTGTGCTGGGGATACAAGTTCAAGAAAAGCACTCAATGAGAGGGAGAGTCATTGAGGCTTTGGACTACCTTTTTTGGCTTAGAGAAAATCTATGATTGAATTGCATGTGGAGACAGATTTAACCATATTGCCGAGATAGTAAATTCTAGGTATGGAGAGAAAAATATATCTTCTGATTCGAATTAGAGTTTCTTGAGTAGGTTCAGAGCAGAGGTAGTAAGACCAAATAATATTTGGTTTGGAGCAGTTCATGGCTCGGTGAATAGGGTTGCCCACAACTTGACACAATTGGTTGCCTATACAATCCTTTCTTTATAACAATTGAAACCAAGTCTCCCTCCCTACTCTTGGGAAAGAATGGCTCTCTATAGCATCATTTTGTAAGCCTTTCATTCATCTTGTAGTATCTAGTAAAAAGATTACAACTTATTTAGTGTTTAATATGCTTAATTTTCTTATATTTATCTTATATATATATATATATATATATATGTCTCTTGTTGCAGGCCAAGGATGTGGTTGCAATGACCATTGCCCTTTTCGTGAATTCCTAATTTTGGTTTACAAAAGGGTCAGTATTTAAATCTAGAGAGTTTGATGTGATTATTGCAAAAAAAATTTGTTGCAATAACTTATTGCAAATTTTTTTTATTGCAATTACTTATTGCAATGAAAAATTTCATTGCAATAGAGCTTGATGAATTGAGTGATTTGATTCCAAAAGCCCTCCATGGCCAACTTGTTGCAATAAAATTTATTTTGTAATAATATATTTTTCTTATTTTCTAATTTTAGGTTGCAATGACCATTGCCCTTTTCGTGAATTCTCGGTTTCGGTTTACAAAAGGGTTAGTATTTATATTCGGAAAGTTTGATGTGACTAGTGGCAGTAGAGGTATTTTTCTAATCTTTTTATTTTCTAATACCTTGTTTCCAATTTTTGTTATTTTCTAATTTTAGGTTTATTTACATTGTTAGGGAGATGCAAGTTTCATCCAAGGTTATAGATTCCATAAATAGATAAGAGTGTTATAGTTTCTTGTGATGCAGCAATAAAATCTCATTCAAAGGAGATGGCTGCCACAACCTTTATAGCGAGGGATAAGCGTTCTATTCCCTTGCTTGTTGGAGTGTACTGGGGATACAAGTTCAAGAAAAATACTCAATTAGAGGGAGAGTCATTGAGGCTTTGGACTACTTTTTTTGGCTTAGAGAAAATCTATGATTGAATTGCATGTGGAGACTAATTTAACCACATTGCCAGGATAGTAAATTCTAGGTATGGAGAGAAAAATATATCTTCTGATTCGAATTGGAGTTTCTTGAGTAGGTTCAGAGCAGAGGTAGTGAGACCAAATAATATTTGGTTTGGAGCAGTTCATAGCTCGGTGAATAAGGTTGCCCACAACTTGACACAATTGGTTGCCTATACAATCCTTTCTTTATAAGAATTGAAACCAAGTCTCCCTCCCTACTCTTGAGAAATAATGGCTCTCTATAGCATCATTTTGTAAGCCTTTCATTTATCTTGTAGTATCCAGTAAAAAGATTACAACTTATTTAGTGTTTAATATGCTTAATTTTCTTACATTTATCTTATATATATATATATATATATATATATCTTTCTTGTTGCAGGCCAAGGATGTGGTTGCAATGACTATTGCCCTTTTCGTGGATTCCTAATTTTGGTTTACAAAAGGGTCAGTATTTAAATCTAGAGAGTTTGATGTGATTATTGCAAAAAAAATTTGTTGCAATAACTTATTGCAAATTTTTTTTGTTGCAATTACTTATTGCAATGAAAAATTTCATTGCAATAGAGCTTGATGAATTGAGTGATTCGATTCCAAAAGCCCTCCATGGCCAACCTGTTGCAATAAAATTTATTTTGTAATAATATATTTTTCTTATTTTCTAATTTTATGTTGCAATGACCATTGCCCTTTTCGTGGATTCTCGGTTTCGGTTTACAAAAGGGTTAGTATTTAAATTCGAAAAGTTTGATGTAACTAGTGGCAATAGAGGTATGTTTCTAATCTTTTTATTTTCTAATACCTAGTTTCCAATTTTTGTTATTTTCTAATTTTAGGTTTATTTACATCGTTAGTGAGATGCAAGTTTTATCCAAGGTTATGGATTCCATAAATAGATAAGAGTGTTATAGTTTCTTGTGATGCAGCAATAAAATCTCATCCAAAGGAGATGGCTGCCACAACCTTTATAGCGAGGGACAAGCGTTCTATTCCCTTGTTTGTTGGAGTGTGCTGGGGATACAAGTTCAAGAAAAGCACTCAATTAGAGGGAGAGTCATTGAGGCTTTGGACTACTTTTTTTGGCTTAGAGAAAATCTATGACTGAATTGCATGTGGAGACGGATTTAACCACATTGCCGAGATAGTAAATTCTAGGTATGGAGAGAAAGATATATCTTCTGATTGGAATTGGAGTTTCTTGAGTAGGTTCAGAGCAGAGATAGTGAGACCAAATAATATTTGGTTTGGAGTAGTTCATGGCTCGGTGAATAGGGTTGCCCACAACTTGACATAATTGATTGCCTATACCACTTTATTGAAGAGGAAAAAAATCTGAATTTGGAAGTTTGGACTTTTAGGAAAGCTTTGAAGAGTGACGATACTTATAAAGTAGAAGTTCTAAAGGATCCCGCAACTTCTGTAGAAGTTCTAAAGGATCCCGTAACTTCTGTAGAAGTGGAGGTTGTAGAGAAGAACTTTCCAAGAGAGCTAAAGTTATGTTTAGCTCTAGACTTTGTTAGGAGGTGTTTAGAAGGCCATATGATTAAGGAGAAAGGATTTGTGGAGAATGACCTTGAGAAGAATATCAAAATTTCTAAGTTCAATTCATCAGATGAGACTGGGAGATTTTTTTTAGGTGTGATTGAAGGTAATATAGATTTTAAAGTGTTACAATGTATTATTTTAAATTGAGATTTCTTTTTTTAAATTGAAATTTGTTTTTTGCAGATATTAAGCAAGGAATTAAAGATAAAGTTTTAGATGCTGTTATATTCTAGGCTTGGAGTAAAAAGTTAACTGCACCAATTGTAGAGCTAGAGATCCTTATATTCTACGGCCCACAGACTACTGGTTCATATGAAGATAAAATACTGCAAGGATAAGATAGATGATAATTACCCCTTAGAGTGTGAAAATTTGATGAAAAACTATGTATTGCATTACTTCTCTAAGTCAGAGTACATTAGATATTTATACAAGATATAAGAGTGTAACTGCATATGTGCTTCATGCTCTTCATTTAACTTCAAACCTTTTTACATGTTGTTTTTTTTTTTGGGTGTGTGTATATATATATATATATATTTATATATTTTTTTCTTGTTCACATCTTAGGTTTAAAGCAATGAAATCACTGATTATCTTTTGGAGATGTCACTCGCCTAGACCTGGCACAAATTTGTTGCAATAACTTATACCGTATTTTATTACAACAAAATGTTTTGTTGCAATAACTATAGCAAAGAAATATTTGCAATAACTTATTGCAAAAATTTTTTGTTGCAATAACTTATTGCAATGAAAAATTTCGTTGCAATAGAGCTTGATGAATTGAGTGATCCAGTCCCAAAAGCCCTCCATGCCCTACCTATTGTAATAAAATTTATTTTGCAATAATATATTTTTCTTAATTTCTAATTTTAGGTTGCAATGGCAATTGCCCTTTTCGTACAAAAGGGTCAGTATTTAAATTGGGAGAGTTTGATGTGATTAGTGGTAGTAGAGACATGTTTCTAATCTTTTTTTATTTTTTAATACCCTAGTTTCCAATTTTTGTTATTTTCTAATTTTAGGTTTATTTACATTGTTAAGGAGATGCAAGTTTCATTAAAAGTTATGGATTTCCTCAACAGATAAGAGTGTTACAGTGTCTTGTGATGCAGCGATAAAATCTCTTCCAAAGCAGATGGCTATCACAACCTTTATAGCGAGGGACAAGCGGTCTATTCCCTTGTTTGCTAGAGTGTGCTAGGATACAAATTCAAGAAAAACACTCAATTAAAGGAAGAGTCATTGAGGCTTTAGACTACTTATTTGGCTCATAGAAAATTCTTGACTGAGTTGCATGTGGAGACAGATTTGGTCATGCTGCTGGGGATATTAAATTTTGGGTATAAAGAGAAATATGTATCTTCTTATCTAAATTGGAGTTTCTTAAGTAGGATCAAAGAAGAGGTAGTGAAACCAATCGATATTTGGTTTGGAGTAGTTCGTGGTTCGGTGAATAGGGTTGCTTGCAACTCAAATAGATTGGTTGCCTCTACCACATTCTTGAATTCTCGATTGTTGCAGGCCAAAGATGTGGTTGCAATGGCCATTGCTCTTTTCATGGATTCCCGATTTCGATTTACAAAAGGGTCAGTATTTAAATCCAGAGAGTTTGATCTGATTAATGGCATATGTATGTTTCTAATCCTTTTTATTTTCTAATACCCTACTTTCCAATTTTCCTTATTTTCTAAACACCAACCCATTTAATAATTTTTCATTTTCAAAAAAAGAAAAAAAAGAAAGAAAAAGAAAAAGAGGTAGCAATTAATAAAGCCTTTAATTTCTTGGAAGAGAGCCGGTACTACGAACCAATTAATAAAGTCTGCTTCAACTTTTCATAAAAAGATTCCCAACTCCCAACTACTCCCTGACTTTTCTGGTCCCTTGAAGTTATGGCAGCCCCAAACAAGTCCTTATGTAAAGTGTAAATTTTCTGAAACAAATGCTAGTCGGCTTCAACTTTTTATAAAGTGTTCCAACTAATCCCACTAATTGGACCCAATTGTGCCCACTTCCAACCCTAATTTCAGCTATACTCGTAAGGTAGCCATTGAAGGTTATTCCAAAAAAAAGAGTTGACATCGAAGGTCTTTCCGAGAAAATCAAATACATTAAAGTTTATTTGGTGATCTAAATATGGGGAAGAAAAAGGTAAGTATAGTAAAGTATAGTAAACTACTTTGTTGCAATAACTTATACCGTATCTTATTGCAATAAAATGTTTTGTTGCAATAAAAATATTTTCTTGCGATAACTTATTGCAATTTTTTTTTTTTGGTTGCAATTTGCAATAGAGCTTGACGGATTTGGTCACACTACCGGGGTATATGTTTTTTTTTTTTTTTGCTCTTGTTCACGTCTTAGGTTTCAATTTTTGAAATCACTGAGTCTCTTTTGGAAATGTTAGTCACGCAAACTTGGCACAAAGTTGGAGAATTTCAAGGCCAACGATAAAGAGACAAGGGTATGTTTGTTTTCATTCATAATGAATTTTTTTTAATGATTATGCTTTAATGTAGGACAAATTAGGGAGTTGTCTACATTTATTTGTGATGGATTTAGGGTTAGGAAAGAATAAGAATTAGAGAGAAATAAGGGCAGGGAGGTGGAATAGATGGAGAATAAGCTGTAAGAAAACAAAGTTCATAAAAAAGAACACACCTAGAAAAGTGTGGCTCTATCTCATTTTTCTCGTTTTTCCATTTCTATTCTACTTGATCGTTGTAATATTTAAGTAATAATCTGATGCTAATGTTATTATGAAAAATATTTTGAGTAACCAAGAAAATTATGAAAAATAATCATATTGAACATATATGAAAGTGCATATCTCAAGTAGGTTGACAAAATCTAAAACTCCTTAAACAAATATTTTCTTACCCATACTAAGTAGGTAGTCACCACTTTGGATTTGATAATAAATTTTCTTTAGACACATGTATTAAATAATTGTATAAAAACCAATAAAAATTTGTCATGTATATTAAGTCTAATTTGCATAATCAATGTGTTATCTTATAAATTTTCAATTTTTTTTTAAGCCCATTACAAGACTAGGTTTTTTTTTCCTTCCCTTAAGGATGAATCTATTATTTTGGAGGTGAAACTCTTAAAAATATTTATTTTGATTAACAAAAAGGAAAAAAGAAAAACAGAAAGACTATTAACCTTTTATGAGGAGCATGGCATATAGGTGTCAGTGAAGAAGACCTATAAGCCAACAAATTGTATGTAGAAGCAAGTTATAAAGTCAAACATACGAGTCTCTTAAAGCAAAGTTGTGTTTAATTACGATTAGCTATTATAAAGCCAAGTTTTAATAATTCTCAGTAAGAAAAGGCTGTAACAGGACAATTCCTTTGTTAAGTAGGTCATACTTGAGAAGAGAAGCCCTCATCCAACATTAGAAAACAACAAAAAGATTTCAAAGGAATAATTCCCGGTGTAACAAATCAAGAAAGGCATGCTTCTCTAACATTATCTAAAAACAAAAAAAAAAAAAACAAAAATTAAAAATTGATTTGAAGAGCTTTGAAAAAGATTGGCCAGACAAACACCATGTAAATGGCTATGTTTATTTGGGTTGCTATGGTAAAGGTATTAGTAAGGATTTTTTTTTTTT
Source organism: Quercus robur (assembly GCF_932294415.1). Lineage (NCBI taxonomy): Eukaryota > Viridiplantae > Streptophyta > Magnoliopsida > Fagales > Fagaceae > Quercus > Quercus robur. Next base: position 64,132,193 of record NC_065536.1, on the reverse strand, counting down.
TTTTTTTTTTTTTTTTTTTTTTTTTTTTTTTCAAGTGAAAGTTAGGTGATTTTTTTGTGAGTTTTCTCGAGAAAAGAAAATGGTTTTTGTTTGAATTTGTGAGGTAAAGAGGGTTTCGAGAATTGGATGAAAAGGTTTACAAGTTGTTAGAAAAGAAAACGAGAAATCACAGAGGTTTTAAGGACATGAACTGAAGCCATGGAAAAAGCTTAATTATGCTTTCGCGAATAAAAAATGTTGTAGCTTGTAAGTTGTAACAAGCCAGCTAGTAAGACTTTTTTGGATTGGAAGATTTCAAATTAAATTTAATAATAAGAGATTTGAGATTCAAATCTTAACTACATCATAAATCAATTGGTGTATTGACTTGATGATAATGTTGTGAGGCATATCAAAATCCTCAAATCAATCATTACATAAAATTTAATTTAATAATTTTTGAGTTTCATATTAAATCTTGAGTTTTTAAAATCGTTCCAATGTAAGCTTTAAAATTTTTTATATTTGATTTAGGGTTTGTTTTATTGAGTTTTATTAGGGGTTTAAAAATGTAGATTCAATTAATTAAAACCATACAGTTTAATTAATAGTAATCATAGATATCAAAGTTTTCGAACATTTTGAGACAATAAAATTATTGAAATTATAAGGTCTAGTTTAAAATCAGCTTCTTCTAAAAAAAAAAAAAAAAAAAATTAAAAATCAGGTAGTTTAAAATATAGTTTATGATTATCTAACTTTTTTTTCCTTTATGAAATGACAAGGGTCTAGCTGTGACTTCATTGGTTGGGCATAAATGTGGGCGTCCAACCTTATATGTTGAGTTTAGACATTTCTTTTATGCAAGCTAAGTGGGAAAGGATGACAGATTATAAAGAAAAATTTATGTGGCCTTGGTAATTTAGTCTATATTTGAGAATTTAATATTGTTCCCAACCATTTTATTGTATTCAGTTGGCTCAACATATTTAAGTTGACTGAAAAGTATATGGTTGAGACACGATGGAGTTCAATGGCGGTGTCAAAGCTAAAAATCCTAAGTATTCATTGATCAATTGAATTTGATTTGATTTCCAGGATGGGGCCCCTTAATTTTATTAGAAGTTCTCATTAGAAATCAGAAAAGGACCAAAATCCAACACCTCAATGAGAGTAATGTAAGATGGAGAGCTTGAAATTACTAGTTTTTGGTAGTAGATGGATAGCCCTTTTTAATATATATATATATATATATATATTATAAATATAAATTTTTGACTTATGGTGTTCACTTTTGATAATTGTGCTCTTTAGTAGATTAAGGTATTAATAGGTTTTTGGTGTAGGTTGGGATTGAACCCTAGATCTCTTATTCAACCATCAGAAATTTTACTAATTGAGATAACTGGAACCTGCTGAGCTTAATAACTCATTCGTTGGTATTTTGCCTTACATGCAAGCCATGAGTCATGAGTGTTATGGTAGGGAACTATGATGGAGAGCTTGAGCTTGAAGCCTGATTTTCAACATACATTAAGAAACTAGTAAAGGAGAAAGCTATAGAAACACGGGATGGGAGAATGGTGGATCGGAAATTGAAGCAATTGCTATTGCTATCACATATTAGTTTTTTTCTTTTTCGATAATTTTTTTAATAAAATAAATTAAAACTTAATTTTTTATTAGGATTTAACACAAACCCTGATCCTTATACACTTCTATCTCTATTAAATTGGACATTATTTTTAGAATTACTGTTTTCAAACCAAGCCCATATTCTGGCCCAAAAAGGATAAAGAAGGGAAGAAGCCCAGATAAATTTCAACCATAGTTGGGCTTAAAGTTAAACTCACCCACATCCAGATGGGTCCCAAACTCTCCCACCACCAGAACAAGATAACTCCAACGTGGCAAGAAGCTAAGGTCTATGTTGGATTTAACAGGCAACAAGGTCAGCCACAAAAATCCACCCAAAAATCCACAATGACACAATTTCCCATTCATAAAAAAAAAACTATGTCCAGCTTCACTAACACAAGCACTGCTCCCATTCATGCCCAACTCACCAAACCACACAGTCATGATCACAGGAAGAAAAGCTCAGTCCCAACAGTCAGAGCCTCATTTCCTAGTGAACAAAATGTGACACATAGAAGAAACTTTGTAGCAACATTGTTAGCAACTTCAATGGCAGCAATTGGTGTACATGGCACACCAATTGCACTTGCTCAGAATTGGGGTACACGTTCATTTCTAAAGGAACGTTATTTTGAGCCAGGGTTATCACCAGAAGATGCAGTGGCTAGGATTAGACAAACTGCTGAGGGGTTACATAGCATTAGGTACATGTTGGACACCATGGCTTGGAGGTATGTCTTATTTTACATTCGATTAAAGCAGGCCTATCTTTCTCAGGATATGAAAAATGTTATGTCTCTGTTGCCGGAAAATCGCCGGAAGGATTATGTTAAAACTGCAAATGAGTTGGTGGATAACATGATGGAGGTATGTTGTTTGTGTATCCTTTAAGAGTTTATGGCAATCTTCATCGTATTTGATTTGGTAGCAAATAAAAATTTGACTTTGCTCATTGTTGACACTTGACATTAAATTGGTGAGACTGAGACTAGTTTAGAAAATTATTAAGGCTTTTATGATAAGAATATCCAAAGACACATGTATTTGTTAGAATTTATGTCGAAAATTAGAGAGAGAAAGGAAGCAGGTGCACATAAAAATTTAAGTGGTTCGACTTAGCCTATATCCATAAACAATTACATCTTTACTTTTTTGAATTGTATGTTTCAACGGGCCCATTAAAGATATAAATGATAGACTAAACTCTAAATTAATTTCAGAATTACTTTACATGTATTAGAAGTAATGCTACTACAAGTATGATTATGGTTACTTTATTAAGCTCTGCAACTAGGTTGTAGTACATTGAATCTAAATTAGTTATACAACCTAATCAAACCTTATGCCTGGATATCTCTAATATACTTTTGAAATATTAATTGTAATATAGTTCTATCTTTATTATTGTTCTTTAATGTGTTGGGAAATTTTGTTATACATAGTAGAATAGACCTTCTATCTTTGAAAGGTGAAGTTTCACCATAAAAAGAATTCGGGATTTTACAAGTTATCAACAGAACTACTAGTGAGATTTCCTATTTCTGTATTTATTTAACTAACTTTTTTTTTTTCCCAGCTTGACTATTTTGTCCGCACGCCGAAAGTATATGAATCTTACCTATATTACGAGAAGACATTAAAATCAATAGATGATCTTGTGGCATTGTTAGCCTAGTACAAGATGGAGTTTTATGAGTGCTAAAATGGGAGCATGGCTGCAGTTCTCAATCAATTGGAAACTTGAGATTTCCAGTCAATTTAAGGTGATTACAAGAAAAATGTTGAATTTCACTGGACTTTTGTGCTGAACTCTGCAATTTGTTGATTATTATGTAAGGTGTAGATTGAAGGAATATATAGTTATATACCATAGCTTAAGATCAGGTTATATTGTTATGTGCATGGAAATATTTATAAGAATAGGAAAAACATGTCTATAAAATAACAAAGCCCAAAACTCCAACAAGAGTCTATACAAACACATTATAAGAAGTTCATAGACATGACTTCTGACATACTTTATATTACCATTACAGAGAGAAATGTTAAGGGCACAATTTTCATAACTTGTTAACATGACAAGTTTTGATCAAAATAACATCAGTTTACAAGGATTAAACTACTAACACCACATTATATTATGTACCAATCATAATAGGCTACGTAAGCGGTTGTGAAAATTTTTATCTAGATTTATGGTTTCAGAACCCTAATAAATGAACAGGGATGTCTGTATGTCATAGATTAGCATCTAGAAATAGCCACAGCAGAGGTAACAATTAGCAGCATGAATATGAGTATTCCTCCAAAAGAGCCAATCAAAGATCCAGAAGTGCGCTCACAGAAGGAATTGAATTGTTGGCAGATTGCAACCCAATTTGCACTAGCATTCCCATTGTGTGCCAAGTATACTATTGCTGTTGCTGCAGAAGCTCCAGCAGTAAGAAGAGCCAACATTACCTTAACAAAAGTTGAAATACATTTTCATTAGAAATCTTAAGATTCTTTAATTATATGCATAATAGATTGTAAATTTTTTTTTTTAATGTGGATTAAATAAATTTTTTCCTGATGTAGACAAAATGATGTAGTTTTATTGTATGATTGTTTTGAGATTATGTGGTACTTAAGAAATACATAAGCATTGGGTATATGGACAAAAGGGTCTATTTCAAAACGAGACATAATATTAAGAGACAGAATCAAATTATCCCAAAATTTAAGGGTGTAAATTGTAATTTAGTAGCACAAAAAAAGGAAATGAGATTTTTTTTATTGAAAAGGGAGATGAACCAAGAGTCTTTTAGCACAAGTACTAGTACTTTTCAATATTTCTAATAGAGAGATCCAAGATTTAAAACCCTCTTCTCAAATTATTAAAAAAAGAAAAGGAAAAAGGAAAAAAAAGTTAGAGAGGAGATAAAGATTGACATTGTCTTTATATATAAAGCAGGCCACTAAGCTAAATTGTAAAGAATAAAATTATGGTCTCAACCAAGTTAGTCTAATATAATGATACAACATATTTGTATTCTTTATCTTTTATATATATATATATATATATATTTATATATTTAAAAAAAAGCTAGCAAGGAACATATTTGTTGACTGTTAATTACTCCAGAAGTTAAGCTTATGGTGAATAGCTTTATCCTTTATTTATTTGTGTCCCAAGTCCTGACGTGATGCTCATATATAAGTGAGCTCATCCATGAAAGAATGGGGGTGGAGGTAAAACTGATGCTCATCCTTATATATGCTCATCTATATGTGAGCTCATCCATGTATTTTCTAGCATAAAGTAGTTTTGACTTTTGAACATTAGGATCTTTTGCACTCAATGTTGCTAAAAGCGCGCTTTAGGTGCGCTTAAGCTCAAAGCTTGGAAACTCTAAGCTCTCAATGCTTCGCTAGGCCAAAAATAAAGCGCATTTAACGAAATGCTCTTTAGGCATGCTTTTTTGGAGCTTTTTGAAGAAGCGCAAAGCATGCATAGACACGTTTTTTTATTTTTTATTTATCTTATTTCTAAAAAAGATATAGATCATCAAAATTAATTGCTTGATCTTAAAAGAAATGACATGGACGAATGATTTACTACACAACCACTATCCTTAGGGTGTTGTATTGCACGAATAATTTTATTTATTTATTTACATGTCACAAGATAAGAACAATGTTAATTTACAATTCTTATATTTTTGGTCTTTGACTTTTAGATGCATGTTGATTTTACCATATACGGCATTTGATCATAACTATCTTGGTTATTTATTTTTATAAAGCAAGAGAATTATATAAAATATTATGTTTAAACTTTCTATGACTAAATTATTATGATATTGACCATTGATAATTGTTTTTTATTTACTATATAAAAATTTTAGGAATTAAAATGACTTAGGTAAGATTTGAACTTATACAAACATTATATAATGCACTAACCTAATAGGTAAAATATACAAATTTTGAGTTTTTTTTAATCATATGCTACCTATGAGATATTATATTTGAAAACTATGCCCCGCCCCATATAAGTTGATCCAATATATGCAGCATTATTCTTCTCACAGCTTATGAGACAATTATTATTTTTGTTTTTGGGTTTCTAAGCAACTATATGTATGGTTCTAAACTACCTTGCTGCTTTTAAGTACAAAGTATCTTTACCGTGTCAAAGATGACCAAGATGATCCTACTATTTATTGCTGCACTCCTGATGATGTGAAAGATAGATAGTGGGAGAGAAATTACAACAAGATAGCCACATACAATCGAATTCGCGATCACAAAGAACCTGTTTGATATAGATACTTAAATAGAGTCAAACTTTTATATATCAAGATAACAAAGTTACTTATAATAAATCCCAACAAATCAAAAAATGACTAGTGCATCATGATGCATAACTTACGTGAAAGTAGGAAGATCATTGTACTGAGCAGAAAATTGGACAAACTGTGTGAAAAATGGTAGTGTTTCGTTTGTTGTTCCCATTGCTACAGCACTTCCTAGTGTTCCAATAGCTGCAATAATTCGAAGAATTAAGTCCACTATAGAGAGCCCTCTAGTGACCCCTTGTGTTGAGGTTAAACGCTTGGAAGTTTCACCAGCCTCAAGTGGTTGAGGTTCTGTCTTCATTTTGATGGGGGCTAAAGTCTTCTTTTCTCTTTTACACTTTTAAGGCTTTGGATAATGCAAGAAGCTGAAGCTGCTTGACAGAGAGGTTAGGGAAGGACATGCATATATACAAATCATCACACGAAAGCAGATGTGGATTTTCTAAAAGAATCAACCAGTTAGAAACAATCAAAGTGGAGAGGTTAGCCAAGTTGAATTGATCTGAGTTTTGCTTCTCTAAGCAGATAAAATGTATGTCATTTTGTGACTTGGTGCAGGCCAAATGGTACATGATTTTTTATATATTATTTTTTTTAACACCAAACTTAGGAGGGAGCTTTGTATTATCTTAACAATCTTACCTGCTCATACTTGCTTTATCTTGTGGATATTTTAAAATATAACAAATGTCTTCCTAGCCAGTTCCTAGCTACTCAAATTGTAACAAAGTCCTTGTCCAAATTTGGATCTGCTCAATGCCCTCTAAAATTAAAATGCTGTAAGCTGTATAAATGGGGCATTTAGCATCTAATCGAGGTTCTAAGCGTTGACACGTATAAGTTGGGGAGAGGTCAATTAAGAAGTTAATATAACGTATAGGAACATGACTTAATTTAAAAGTTTGGGCCAATGAGTTTGGTTTCGAGTTGTTATATTAATCACTTGTTCTTATCATTAATTAATATGTAATTAGTCACAAATCCATACAATGCATGAGAAAATTTAATATAATTATTTTATAAGAATATAATGTAAATTTTTTAGGTTAATATTACACAATTATAATATTGTTTTATACAAATAGAGAAAATGTTATTAAAAGGACATTTTTTTTTAATATACCATAATCTGTTGACTAATTTGAACATATCCAAAAATATTTATAAAAAAACACTCTAATTCTATGGAACATATGTAACATTTTACATTAAGGGTACGTTTGGTAAACTGAAATAAACACTGTAATGTAATAACTATTCCTATGGTTTAACTATTCAATAGTTTGGTTATGTTTTTATTACAGGGAATAGTCATTCCTTATAAATAGCTATTTTTTAAAATGGGGAATAACTATTCTTCTCTAAAAGGGTTGTAATAGCTATTCCTTAGTAGATGTAATAACTTATGACATTAATATATTTCCAAATAAATAAACTTTCTATATCCACCTAACAATTATGAAAATAAAAAATCATCAAAAAATAACCCATCTCTCTAAAATTTAAAATATATTATTTTCTAGGAAATATAATTGTATGAATGAGATATTTCTTAAAATAGATCATAAGTTTTATTCTAATGTTACAACTCACAACCAAACTAATGAACATGTTTAGTTATTCCATTACAACACATTTTATTTCTGGTAATAAAGATTACCATTCTTATTGTAATCCACATTCAGTGTACCAAATGTATCCTAAGTTTAAAGTTTTATATTAGTTTAGAATTGTAGCATTTTTTTTTTCCAAATATAAGTATAATGCCAATATTATTGAAACTTAAATTTTAAGGTAATCTTTCTTCTCAAAATTTTTTTAAGGTAATCTTTTAATCTTTATAATATTTATTACTTTTTTTAGAGCCAATATCTCTATTTTCTAATGCTTATTTTGTTTATATTTTTTAGCCCAAAACTAAAGAGTTTGGTCTAAATAGAATAAAATTTCATATTTTTCAACTCAAAAATTAGGGGGTGAATATTTTTTAAGCCTAAAATTGAATAGGTAACCTAAAAAAAGAATCAATTTAAGGCTCAATTAGTCCAAAATGGACAGAATGGATTGAAGTGGACCAAAGTGGACTGAAATAGATTGAATGGAAAAAAAAGACCGAAATGGACCAAAGTGACGAAATGGACTGAATGGACAAAAATGGACCGAAGTGGACTATACAGACCAAAGTAGAACAAGTGGACCAAAATGATACCATAACATGGTTTAACAAGAGTGTACGTGGCAACAATAAATGCATTACCATCATCAATGGAGTACCCTTTACACAACCACAGATGGAGTAAACATGTGAGTCTCTTTTGTACAACTATAGCAGTTGTTAGCATGAACATCACATTGACTCATCATTAGTAGCGCTTTTTACTCAATAATTGGTGGGGCAAATATGAGAGTTTTCCTCACTCTACTTGGCAGGACCCACTAGTGAACACTAGCCTAATTAAACCATCAGTGATAAAACCAATTATTAAATACATGAAAACAAAATGAAAAATGCATTTAGGCCCCTAACAACGACTTTCTACCAATTTTACTGATTGACAATTGATGTCCACGTGATTAATTAATAGGTTTCATGGATAATAGACACACAACAGTAATAGAACAATCACATCTCAACTGACACACTCACATCGTGGATTGTTTATGGAGTGAAAACCCAAAACACCTTACTATTCTTCTAGCTGAAGTCAGATTATAAAGCTAATAAGGAATTCTCAAAAGACTTTCACAAAATTTGATGTTCTATGTTATTTAGCATAACACATCAAATTTGCATTCCAAACTCAAGGCATCATCAAGCCTCTACCTTGAACTTGAGGGAAAGTGTTAAAGATTTGAGTTATCATATGTTTGTGTAATGGCCTTAAATTTATTCAATCATGTGTTGACTTTATCTTGTACTAAATTTACTTGTAATTCAGCAATTAGAAACCCTGTAGTTAGATGAGAATAATGTAAGGGTTGCGTGTGAGAGAGTATGAAGAATTGATCAAGTGTATACATTCAAGAGCATTTTCGTGATTGGAACTTGCGACTGACTCGCGAGTGGTGACTCGCTAGAAGTGTCACATGTGTGAAGCATGCAGGAAGTTGAAGGGTCATGATAGCTAGAACACTACAGGACAAAAAGTAGAGTTTGGCATTTCTGTTAGTTGGCGACTGGAACTCGCGACTCATTCCAGTCGCGAGTCACTCGCCAAAGCTTCTTGTTTTGCAGAAAAATGACTTTTCACATTCCTTCTCATACCCTACTATAAATACCCTTATACCCACGAAATGTAGAGAGCTTCAAGAGAAAGAATTTTGAGAAAAAAACCCCAGAGAATAACAAGATTGATTCATCCATAATCTTATACATTTGACTCTTCAAATTCCTCTACTTTTACCCTTTCCATTGACATACCCTTGAGAGGACCTTAGCCAAATCCTTAAATCACCATATTCATATCAGTGAGAAGGCTATTTGGTGCTTGGGAAGCAGTTCAGAGAGGACCAATTCATTTGGTTGATGCAATAGGCTTTTTGCGGGATCTGATAAGCTAGAGAAGATAACATTAGGCTTAACCCTGTTGGAGCAAGAAGTTTGGAGAGCTTAGGTGCATCGGGTAGATTAGGCTTGAAGAGTCTATTGCTATTCATGTATTCCAACTGATATTCTAATGGATCATTTCACCGCTTGGAGGGTGGTAGAGAGGTTTTTCACCGAATTTTTCGGTTTTCTCTTCGATAACACGTGCTAATGTTATCTTGTGTTTGCATCTCTCTAACTCTTACTCTTACTCTTTGTTTTTAATTATTGTTCTGTTGTGATTACATTATGGCTTAGAGTTGTTTGGTTGTTTGGGTGTAACTTGTACTTATCATTCCGCACATATATTATTTGAGTATAAGCTTGTGTTGGTAATTTTGAAATTTGAGTCTAAACATTCACTAGTATTTTACACACCAAGTGAACTTTCATGACCCAAGAGGCTTAATATATTGTAAGCTCAACTAGGGGTAACTGTAACTTCAATATGTACCTTGCCCTGCTTAAAGTTTATTGTAACACAGTTAAGAATATAGTTAAAATCTAGCCACTAAGAGTTTCATCCATGAATGTAGGCCAGACCGTGTAATATCTGTATTTTCTTTCTCTTTTGATTCCACTCTTTTACAATCTAATATTTCTCACTCAATCTTTTATTTCAACATTTTTTTAAAAATAATGACTCTATCTGGCTATTGCACTTACAGACTTCAATTCAAGCTCAAAAGTTACCTTGGATGTGAAGTGTAAACTGGTGTCTATAATTGCATAACACATGTTTCATATTTTACACATGCTGAAGATTCATTGAATGAGACTAACCAAGGAATACTAATTTCAGTTAAAGCAAACTTTGTTGATAATTGTGTTTTATACTCTAATAGTATGTTCCGAAGTGAATGCACGAATCATATTATATCTGTAATTGAGAATGAGTTCAGATTTTGGTGGACCCTTGCTTGTATAAAATGACAAGATACACCTGACTTTATGGAATTTTTTGCGAGATTATTTGGGTCCGTAGAGTTGTAAAAAATTGGCACTACACAAACATTGGCGGAGTGAACATTAACTAAATCATTGAGAGTTCATATCATATGGAGGAATCTATATAAAAAAACAAAAACAAAAAAAAAACAAAACCATATGGAGAAATGTAAAGAGAGAACTTACTGCAATAACATTTTTTTATACATCTCTGAATCGCTAAGCCTCTTCCATTGCAAGTGACGTAATCACCATTACTGCTATTATCATTATCATCATAGATCTAACATGTGAATAGGAGATAAACATGTAGCCAAAGAGAACTTGCCGATTAATTCTAATAGAAATATATGAACATTTGATTCTATATATATGAATTCACATGGATAGTGGATACTTAGATTTACTATTTTATCATCTGAAAATTACAAAGCTATAAAGAAAGCTTTCCGGCAAGTCATCCTTGGCTGCAGCAAATTACCTCTCATCCTCCACATGTAGGAGCTTGATGATAACACCTTAAACAGCAGCAACCAACAACAAGCATTTGTCAAGTAGGGAATTTGTGGAAGTGGGCTGGACAAGAAGAAGAAGAAGAAGAAGAAGAAAAAGAAGAAGAAGAATCACAGAATGGGACTGTGAGCTTTGTTGTGTTTGAACTTTGAATGTGAAGTGTTATTCTTGCTGGTAAAGAGTTGTTATTGTGTTTGTGTGGTTACTGGTTAGGTACATAGGCATGTTTACCCTTTTGTATGTGAAATCGGTGAACTTGAACCAATAAGATGAGAGAGAAGAAATGATTAGTACTTAAAGTGGGGTTGGAAATTAGATGCAACAATTGCATAGGTGTCAAGAATCTAGTAGAAATCAAATGTAAAGATAAAAAATATAATTCTATCACCTGCAGTGAAGATAGCTTATGCACTATATTGCTCTAAAGTCCAAACCCATCAAGATATTATATGTCTTTTCTTTTCTACCGACATGTGATTGTACAGTAATGTACTTTAGCAACAAATTGACAGTCTGCAATGAATTTTCTGCGTGTGATCGTTTGCCAAGTTCAACTTTAAGGACAGAGGCATTACTTAAAATTTTTTTTTTGATGAGTAGAGGCATTACTTAAATGAAGGTTAGGCCTCGATAGTCTAGCATTTTCTATTCAAAATTTACTTTTCAGCTTTTTCTTTATGCCAAATTGCCAATTAATTGTTTACTTTTTGTCGGCGTAAACATAATAATAAAAATAACACAAAGGGAAGAATGCAATCTAAGAGGCTAGTTCATTCTTGGATCTGGTTCATTTTCATTCTTGACATTTCTTCCCTTCACCTTCACTTATGTACGTATTTAGTTTAATATCTAAATTAATATATATTAGTCTATTAATCATCATAATTAAAATGAATAAAATAATCTCTCATTTTCAACGTGAGATTAAACATTTTCACTAGCTCTTTCTCTTTCATATCTCCATATTTTTACATTTATGTTGTAATATAAATAAATTTTAATAATATAATATTAAAATGCTTCAACACTTTTTTTAACAGGATATATTTACTTTGGAAAAAACTTGAATACATTTTCCTAAGTATTGTATTTTAAGTTCATAATTAAATTTAATCATGTAATTGCATTGGTTAATATAGCTCGTTGCAACCACATGATTGAATTTAATTGAGAAATCTAAGGTAAATTGTCTATCTACTTCTTCTCTCCAAATCAAAGTCTTTCAAAAGTCTATGCAATGCAAGCAAATAAACATTTTATTCTACCATATACATAATTCCAAAGGGTCATTAACCTTAATTTTTTTCCCCACTATGAAATATATATTTTCAGATTGGATTGGAATACGGGGTTAGGTACTGATTTTCAAGCTTGGGGGAAAAAAATGCAGAATGTGCAGCTTGACAGAGTTTTCAAAGAAGTTATGAGGAGATAGCATTACTTGGTGATGTAATGGAATGGGGCAGTGGATACGGTTATGGGCATGACATGGGCTGTAAATAATTTTTTTTTGGTACCAATTTGATCCTTATGAAACAGAGAACTCCTTTCTTGTGAACTCTGAACACAGTCATCCCTATTTTCTGCCCCATCTTCAGGTGCAATTGTACTAGCACCCACTTGCTTCTTGGTCACGGGTTTAGAATGGAATCCCTCTACTCTTGACTTCTAGGCTATGCACCTAATATGTTGGACTATCTAAATTCTAAAGCTTACATCATTCATTTATAGTTTTTAATGTGAGAATTAAGTAATTCAACGCTCATTAAGTTGTATTTCTTTTATCTTCAAAAAATCAAAATACACTGGAGTTTGGGTTCAAGTTGAACATCAAAGCGTTTCTTACAAAGTCTTGAAATATTTGTTATAATCCCTAAAGTACATTAGTATGTTCATAGCATTCATATTTAGAAAGTCTTTTACTTAAATTTAACTAGACCAAAGTGGACCGAAATGCCTAGTTTATGTACTTCAACAGGAGCATAGCAACAACAAATGTTATGTTTAGGATTTTAAATAATACGTTTAAGATATATATATATATATATATATTAATAAGTTTGGATTTAGAATAGTTGCTCTCAATCTAAACTTGTCTTTTCCCATTATGTAATGACAAAAAAATGGACCGAATGAATTAAAGTGAACCAAATGGACTGAAGTGGACACAAATGAGCTGAATTGGACCAAATGGACCGAGTTGGACTGAATAGGACTAAAGTTGACTGAAGTGGACAAAATAGGACCAAATGGACAAAATAGGACCAAATAAGATAGGTTTAGATTCAAAGTGGAACAAATTGGACCAAATAGGACCTTGAAAGCTCGGATTTGTGCTAAAGCACAGGAACTTGTTTAGACTCCCAATTAAAAATTACAGTTAGATTGCTTTTACTCTTACTTAAACAAAGTGTGGAACAAGAGTAAATGTGCGCAATGAACTGATACTACTCTAGTGCATAAACATGAACAACAAATAATAAATGTAAAGTACAAGAGTAAGTGAAAAGAGATGCAAACACAAGATAACACTAAGAAGTGTTATCGAAGAGAAAACTGAAAAATTTGGCGAAAAACTTCTCCGCGACCCTCCAAGTCAAAATCAATCTACTAGAGAATAAAGTTGGAGTACACAAATAACAAAAAACCCTCCAAGCCTAGTCTACCTAATGTACTTGAGCCCTCCAAACTCCTGCTACTAACAAACTTCTCGGAGTCATGTCTTCTTTAGCTTTTTGGATTACGTAAGACACCCGATTACATCCACCAAGCCTCATCGGCTTCTTTTGGCAAATCCCTAAAACTTCTCAAGCTCCAAAACACTCTTTATACTCTGAATAGGTGTGAGTTGTGTTTGGATACAAATCTCCTTTTAAAGTATGACAATGGGAGAGGGAAGGAGAAGAGGCTAGAATAATTTCTCACTAAGAATTAGTAGCTCTCTCTCTAAAAGATGGGTGTGTTGTGTTGTAGAAAACCTATCTAGGGTTTTTCTCTCTGAATAGCCTCTTATACTTTTGTGGGTAATGATGGTATATATAGGATGAGTGAAGGGTAAGAAAGTCACACTTAAAATTCTCCAAGCAGAATGTTTAGTGAGTATTTTTTTGGAAGGCCTTACTCACTAAACACTCGCGAAATGGACAGCTTGGCAAGACTTTTTAACTTCCAACATGTGCTTCTCACGTGCCCTTTTCGTGAGTTACTTTTCTTGCGAACTTCTTGCGAGCTAGTCACAAAATTGCACTAATTCTTCATTTCATGCTCGATTCTTTACCCACTTAATACTAAACCCAATACAATAAAATCCCACAAAATACAAGGAACATAGTTAAAGCAAATACAACACTTTTTGTCATGGAATAAAGCTAACATAAAACATAGTTGTAAATCAGAACTTTACAAACCTTATAGGACTAAATTGGACCGAAGTGGATAGAATGGACTGAATAGAACCAAAGTGGACCAAATAAAACCAATATAGACCGAATAGGACCAATGTGGACCGAATAAGACCAAATAGGACCAAAGTGTTTAAAATGGACCAAATAAAACAAATGTGGACCAAATTGGATGAAGTAGACAAAATGAACCAAAGTACACTACAAAAATATAAGAGACACACTTGTAGTGGTAAAATTTGGTTTAAAAATAAAATAAATAAAATAATGATGTTATGAAGGCTTCAAAGTGAGGTAGCAAATATAGATATAGAATATATATTATATTAAGTTTTATTTATTAATCTTATTTAAACAAACAATTCATGCATCATAAATAAATATAGGACATTCAATGTTTGGAACCTTGTTGTCAATCTGGTTTTCAATGTATTTGACATCATAAAAAAGGGTGCACATAGTTGTTATTGTAGTTGCATGGGCTATGCATGTTTGGCATGTGAAGATTGGATAACCTTCCTATAATTGGTCATGGTGTGTTTCTTCTTCTATATGTCTCGCTGATGTTCCCACAACGGGTTTTCCATGGCTTGAAAGTTGGAACTACAACTATTGTTTAATTTTTCTATGAGGGTTCTTGCTTTTTATATAGATGTATGGGTTGACCTTATCCTAATTCTTTTAATCATATATGATTTTTAGGAGAGCAAGTTGTCTACACCTCCTTTACTGTGAAGCAAGTCAAAGACTTGCATGCCACTCTAAAAAAATAAATTCATAATGGGAGTTTAAATACAAGCTATGTATTGGGTCTTTACTGTGAAGCAAGTCAAAGACTTGCATGCCTCTCTAAAAAAAAACAAATCCTAATGGCAGTCTAAATACAAGCTATGTACTAGGTATTAAAAGGAATGGTTGACATTTGATTAGTTTTTGTCAAATAAATAGGGAATTTAAAAAAAAATTACGTGTCAAATAAATAAAGAATTAAAAAAATTAAAAATTATGTGAAAAATTGTGAGACTACCAAAGCTTATGTGGCATAATATGGAAAACTCCAAAAAAGTCATATCTTTGGCTATCATTTATTAAATATTTGAGAGAGAAAGTACAATTTAATCCAATGAAGTCAAGAAGAATCAAATTAATATCTTTTTAGAGTATTAGCATCCGGTTTCTAAAAATTATCTAATTTTACCATCTCAAAAATTATTTTATCTATTACACCATACCACTTCACAACACACCTAACATTTTTTTTTTTTTATTTCTATATCTCTCCCTTCTTTTTCCTCTCTTTCTCCCTCTTTCTTAAAGCAACCAACAACCACAACCACCATGGTAACCCTCCACCACCACCATCAATCACCCATCCCCACCACCACGACAACCCTCCACCACCACGAACCTGACCCATAACACAACAGCAAACCCATCCCCCACAACCAACATGGCAACAACTCCCCCCACCCCACCACATCAGTCATAAACCCAACCACACCTACACTCATCAAACCCACCACCAAAAAAAAAAAAAAAAAAAAACCTAGCCACCACCAAAACCCATCAACCACAACCACAATTTCCACCATTAATAGCACAAAAACCATCCATACCCAAATTAACTAGACCAAACCATGATCAAAACAACCCATAGCCAAAACCCATCACCAAAATCGATTAGCAAGCAAACCCAACACCACCCATACCCACGCCCAAAACCCATCACCAAAACCGATTAGCAAGTAAACCCAACACCACCCAAACCCACGAACACACCGATCTCGCTGTCACACCAACCATGCAACCGCAAACCACCAGACCCACGTCGATATCGCAACCAGAACCACTACCCATCACCACCCATACCCATGACCCAAACCCACCAAACCCATGCCAATCTCGCAACCTTACAACAACCCTTGACCATGCCGATCTTGACACAAAAAAACACCACCACCGTCGAGAGAGAGAGAGAGAGAGAGAGAGAGAGTGGGAGACGAAGAGAGATAGAGAATGCGAGGAGAGAGTAAAGCAAAAAGACTAAGGTTGCGTTTGGCATTGGCTGAAAAATGCAGCTTTTTTTACTATTTAACTTATTCTTGGTATTATTCAGCTTATTTTTGGTACTATTTATGAGTCCAATTGTACTTTTTGATACTATTCATGAGTTTCATTCTACTATTTCAGCTAACTTTTAACTTTATTTACAGAATTTTCAGTAAAAAGTTTTCAATTTCAGCTAAATAAGTTGTTCCCAAAGGACTCTAAAAATATGAATTTAATATTATACCATTTTGCTACATTAACGTCTTACAATTATAAGTCCAAGTAAAGCATATCTTTTGTGCTTGAATGCTAAAATTTAGCATACCGTTATATTTAAAGGCCGGACACTAATGCTCATTTGAGATGCAATAAAGTGGCTTTAGTTTTTTCTAATAATACAAAAGAGAGGGAGGACGACAATGTCTGGCTTGCAAAATTCACATCTATTCTCTTTCCCATTACACAATTTTTTTTATTATTTATTTTTGAGATAAAAGATATGAAAGGTTAATTTAATAGAAAAAGCACTTCATCCAATGTACAACTTGATATTGAATAAATAAAGCACTTTATCCGCTCTATCATATGGGCTAATAGTCATGCAGCTTCACCGGGTAGTCTAGTACCTCATGTCCCTTGGTCTTTCTTACAAAGCTTTCTGTGTCTAAGTCTCCCTCGTTGTAGGTTTCGATTAGTTCAATTTGTAAATTTTTTTTTATGATTTAATAAAAAATACAGAATTCAACCTTCACTTACACAAAAAATCAACTAAGGATCTTGGTCTTTTGATAAATGCAATAAGAAAAAATTCAGGCCCAATCCAGCTCTTCAAGGCAGGCAACAGTCTTTTACCATTAAGCCCATTTGCTCTCAAAGCCCATGACCAACCCACCTACCCGAACGCTCAAAGTTCGTCTCTGCGTACTGCGTAGTCTCTAGGCTGCTTTGTTTTAGTAGGACGGTGTGGAATTCAATCAAGTAGGGCCGCTTCTGCCGTCGGATCTAAGATCAATCAGGTTATCAAATCCATTACTCTCTGTATTCTTTTATTGCATGCTTTAAACAAAGCTTAGTAATTAGTATTCAATGTTCATTCATCAATATACCAATACCCAATACCGCTTTTGTAAATTTAACAACCTTGCAGCCATAATTATTGTGAAGTTTCAGCCTTTTGCTCATCTGGGTCTTTTTTTATTTTGGGTTTTCATTAATGATTTTGCTCTGAAATGGGACTATAAATTTGAATGCTTGTAATAAATGCTTTGTTTCTAAAGTTGTTTTCTTAGCTATGTAAAGGACCTGTATTAACAAGTTTGTATTGTTCAATCTTCAATATGTTAACTTTAGATGTGAACTAGTTGTGCTGGTGACCTGTATTAACAAATTTGTATTGTTCAATCTTCAATATGTTAACTTTAGCTGTGAACTAGTTGTGCTGGTCATTGAAAAAGTCTTTGTGCTGTTTTACATGACTTGGTTATTTATTTTGTTTTTGATTTTATTGGTTGCTAAATTGGCTTGTGCATGAGTTTATTTGGTGAGATATTTATTGAATTTTCATTAGGATCAGAGTGTATTTGTGTAATAATTGACCATTTGAATGAATGAATTGGATGAGGCATAGGATTAGACAACTAATGGAATAAAGTGTATAACTATGACATAATGTAGTAAGTCTTACATTTTCAGGAGACGATGGGGGAATGGTTGTGATCAGTAGTCGGAACATATACGGAAGTAATCATTTGTGTCGTGTATTGACATTAAGCTTGAAAGGGGAAAATAGTTGGGAGGCTGAGAATTAGAGTTGAATGGTTAAAGTGGAACTC
Organism: Quercus robur; assembly: GCF_932294415.1. NCBI lineage: Eukaryota > Viridiplantae > Streptophyta > Magnoliopsida > Fagales > Fagaceae > Quercus > Quercus robur. The sequence goes on along the minus strand of NC_065536.1, from coordinate 64,113,907 downwards.
TGCATTTTGAGTGATGTGTAATTACGTTATTATATCAATAAAGCCATACGAAATACAAAATTCCCATTTGTCAATTTAAGAAGCTTGTTTAGAGTAAGTTTATTTATTTTTTTATGAGGATGCTGAGATGAATTAGTAAATTAGTAAAAATTGCAAGAATGGAAGTGATTATTAGGACCAGTTGTATAAGGGCATGGTTTACTTCTGCACTTTTAGCAATGTCAGACACTAAGGAACAAAGTCATAGTTATATCACATTCTGTGGCTTTATCTGGGTAATTTGGCAGGAATATTACATATCTTTTGCTACTTTGTTATGTTGATTGGCAACAATGAATGGATGAATGGGCTCATTCCTTTTGTCATGTAATTGCTGTGAAATTTCTCTCTTCTGTTTGGACATTGCATTCAATGCCTGCACTTGTTGAGAAGTTTAAAATCTAGTTTTTTCATTTGTGATAGATATAAAATCAGTTGTTCATAGTTGCATTCCTCACCGGTGCAGGAAGCAGAAAATGTCAGGTGCAAATAATGAGGATATAAAGGAGCAGGAGCTTACTGATAATACTCTAAATAATCAAGTTGATGGTGACAGTTCCGTGGATGACCTTAACAAAGCTGTAGATAGAAATGATGAAAATCCCATGCCTTCACCCCAGCAGGAGGTATTGTGGAAATTCTTCTTTTTTATATTTGGGTTTGTTTTGTGAAAGAATATGGGCTTCATACGTAATTAGGATCTAGGAAGCAAGGACACAGGTATGGCACTGTGACATGAGCAATTTCTGAAAAATTATAACATGACATGGTGAGTATGACACGGGTACAACACCACAAATGAAGTGTTTGTGCTTCCTAGATCAAGATAAAGGACAATAAATAATTGAACATGTTAAAAAATTCAGATCTCATGTTATTTAATTTGATACCCCTGAAATCATAAAAATGCTGAGAAAAGATTTTGTTTGGCCAAAATTTTTACCTGTCTCAGTTTTCACCACAAGACAACTCAGAAAAAATATAAAATTCTTAAGAGGCAAGCTGGTTCACTTCCATTTTGTAGTGCCTGAAATTTGAAATCTAAAGCTGCATGGCATTAATCATAACTTTCCAAGAATTGAAAAGCGGTGTCACAGGCATAGTTTTCCAAAATAGTCTCATCGTATCATTGTCAATTTGTCATCATGGAATACAGTAAAATCAATCTCTGGTATGTCTTCTGCAGGAGGAGATAGTCAAGAAAAAGTATGGAGGACTATTACCCAGGAAGCATCCATTGATATCCAAGGTGAATATTTTTTTTCCTTCCTCATCCTCTCTCTTTTTCTCTGAAGACATTAATTTAGTTCAAGTTTTACCCTGAAAGTAACCACAAATAAATTTTTTTTTTTTTTCTAGGACCATGAACGTGCTTTTTTTGATTCTGCTGATTGGGCATTGGGAAAGGTACTCATTTTAATTTCTTGAGAACTTCAAAACAGTTACAGTTGCTATAACGAGTTTTGACATTGACTGCATAATTTCTAGTTTGAATGCCTAATGTCTTGGCCTGCCACCTGCCTTTTTGACTTGTTGAACAGCAAGGAGCACAAAAACCTAAAGGACCCCTTGAAGCACTCCGCCCAAAGTTGCAGGTACTTACTGTTAAGTCTGGCTTTTTATTCTACTTGAAGTTTAGACTGAGCTTACCATGCAATAATTTAATAGATCTTTACATGCTATGCAGGAAAATCAATAAATTGCGTTGTTTATTACAGTTTTAAATTGTGTATATGGAGCTGCCTGGGGTTAATATCATGATAAACCTGCATATAAAGCAAAGCATAATTAGAATCGGAAAGAAGACCACCTCTGCATGGGGTTGTTTATACTGGTTGGACAAAGAAACTGACACCTCTAGTTCCAGATAACTTGGGGTCAACTTTGATCATTTATTCATGTGCTAAAATTGAAATTTTAAAGTTTTATAGATAGCCTTGTTATTTGAAACTTTTATATATTAAATTACTACTTGGTGTGCATGCTTTGGTGCCTCTTGTATGATTATCACTTAGCATTTCACTTTAACAAAGGGCAAGATAACCATTATTGTTCTCAACAGTGGCCAACGTCGTATTCCTGCCATAATTTGCTATAACTCCTGCAAAAAGAAAGGAAAAAATAAAGATAAAGAAAAAAGTAGAAGTCAGTGATCTCTAGCTCAAATGACATCTATTTACTTTGTAAGAGGTTGAGGGCAAGGTGGAGAGTGAGGTTGTGGGTTCAACAAGACTCACCTAATGCATCAATAATTACTGCTAAAAATACTCTGGCAAAAGTAAAAAAACAAAAACCAAATAAAAGGTAACCAGATAATTCATAGCAACATGAAGTTCAAAAAAATCCTATACAACTAGGGCTGTGTTTCTTATTTTAGTTTTCCATCTGTCCTCATTTTAACAATGCTCTTTCTTCTTTGTGTTGTCCTTATCTTTCTTATGCTCATCAGCCGACGCCACACCAGCAAGTTCGTTCAAGGCGCTCAGCTTATGCTCCTGCAGATGAAGGTGGTGAAGGTATGTGCAATAAATGATCATGTCCTGGTCCTAGTGCATGACCAGTGAATCCACTAACTAGTATTTGCCAGAACAATGTTTCAGCCCCCCTTCTCTTTTTATACAGTTGATGGCAGCAACAATCACTCCATTTCATCTGAGGACCAAAGCTGTATGTTAGATGCTGGGGAACATAATGATACCACTTCTGATGGTGACCACAATGACAAAACTGGTTCCAATGATCAAAAGTGCCACGAGTAGCTGTCTGTGCTAGGCTTCAGTTCACTCCTGACAGAACGGCAAATGGTAACTTGAAGTTGGAAGCTGCTTAGACCTTCTTAAGGTCCTTTACTGAATAAGCAAAACATAGCAAAATTTTGCATCAATTTTAATAGCCATATAACATTTGAGTGCTTATACCATTCTCATCATCTGCTTGAATTCTCCTCTACTGCTTGTAGTTGACAAGAAGGTATCACATGCATCAGATAAATGCATTCTTTCTCTTATTACATGTGTGGCCTGTTTACCTTGTGAGAAGATGATGATATATCCGAGCCTCACAAACTAAGAGGGAGACTGCATATATTTAATGCATGAAATTGACCGAACATTAAAAGGTTGGAGGGAGATGGAAACGGGCCTCACAAAATGACAAGAAAGTGCCCGATGGCCCAAGTTTTGCGTGTCATCACCATTACAGAGTGTTGCTTAAAAGATAGATCTGAATGTTAATTGAGGCTTTTGAAGTTATGTATAAAAAACATAACTACAATTATTTGGAGTATGGAAACATAGAATATAAACTAATATTAGATAAGTTTTCAAATGAAAAACATGAATAAGGCAAGGGTGACAATGAGTGAATTAGACGTCTGGATTGGCCCATGACTTTGTATTTGAGGCATATCATGATTCCTGCACCGCAAATTCCAAATTCTAAACGGTTAAACAAGCTAGTTCTCGTGTGTGTGAGACAGATTTCATAAACCTCTTCTATCTCTCCTTTACTTTTTATCTTCTTTGAAATAGGAATTTTTTTGGGATAGGTATACAATGGGGAGAGAGAGGTGACATCCACATAAAAAATATGGGGTACCATAAAAGATGTTATTACCACTAGATTATCACTTGAATCCTTCAATTATTTCATAAAAGAAGAACATAGTCCATCTCCATCCTGAACTTCCAACATAGGGAGAGGGATGGAGGAGATGGAAGGGGTTCCTCTACAGTTACAATCATAACTCACAAACCCACCCTACTAACAAGAGAATGAGTTATAGAGTCAAGTTTTCTTAAAGCATGTGAGACTTTCCAAAAAGAGAAAGACTTAAAGACAAAACAAAATAGAGATAATAGACTCTATGCTCCAATGGAGTACTGAGGGGAGAGACTATAATAATTCTTGTATAACATACTTCAAGAGCTTTGGAGATTGCAAAAAGTCTAGGTTGAGCTTCAACCCATTGATCTCAATCCAAATTGTATTAATGTCTGCTTATGATCTCTAAAGACAACTGCAGTATAAACTTTCGATGCTCTTATAGCAGCATCAAAGTTAATTCTATCGAAACCATCTATCCTAATTTCTAGGGTCATTTGCAATATCTATCCTAAACTTTAAATTGTACCATTAAACCGTAGATATGAGTTCAAAATGATGCATGAAAATGTTGAATGGAACAATTTTTTTATGAATAAGTTATCGAAAAAATATTTTGAAATTCAATTTTGTCATATTACTTGTTTACTCATTTGTTGGTTTTTTCACAAAATATGAATTTTCTTGATTCTTGTGTGAGAAAAATTAATGAACCTAATCTACATGACATGTGAATGATGTTTAAGAAATAAGGAATGAAAACCACATCTATACTTATTATTTTTTGTGATACAACTTAAATGAATACATTCTTAAGCTTTTGACCTATGCCAAAAGAATATAAATATTTCAGATTTTCTTATGCGATACAATTTATTCACATTCTTGTCAAATGGAAATAAATATGTACAAATTTTATTACAGTAAAATTCTAATCTATGCCAAGAGTTTTGTAGCTAAACTGGTTAGCATCTCCTAGTGTGTGTCTATCATATTTAGGGTTTAAATAGCCTCTCCCCATTGTAACTATTGAATTATCAAAATCCTAATCTAATATGTCATAAAATTTTACATATTCAATGATATCATCTCCTTTCAAGACCTTGACTATGATTTATATGCAATAATTTACTTCATGTGGATTTCCAAATCTAATATGACCTAATGTTTTTGTGGGAGGGAAGGATCCGAACATAGCATAGAGCCCATAACTCTAGTTCAAGGATGGGCAAAGGACTATTCATGCACCAATCTAAACCTGACACGTGGACTAAGTCCGAGGATGGAACGCGAACGAAGCCATTGTCCGAGAAGCCTTAAGAACGAATGCATCTCGAGAGTACCTCAATTGGCGAGCTGCACTGAAAGGGGAAGGCACCATGGAAGACATCAGAGACGTGCAAGTAAAGAAGAGAGGAAATATCTGTGAAGATAACCATCACCTTCACATAATGTACTACACCAACTTAGCTGGCCGCATTTATGAGGAAAAAACACCTGAATAGTAGCTCCACAGCTCACAACATTCTCTACCACCTCCTGTAGGGTCTTGATGGGACAAGCATCCCAATTGCTACCCAGAGACGTACAAGTGGAGAGCTCAAATGCATTAAGAGGGACTATATAAAGGAAAAGAATCCCTCCAAGAAAGGGGTTGAAAAATAGAAGCTAAACAAGAGAGAAGAGAGCATTAACTTGTATTAAGATTGGAGTAAATAATATATGAACATTCCATCCTCAGACAAGCCTAAGGAAGAGTTTATACTTAATTTGTGTTTCATTTCATCATATTAAGAGTCACAACTTCACTGATTTCACGCTTGGGCCATACATAGCATTATAGTTGACTTAGAAAGTTCACTCTCTTTTAAATTAATTGTGTTGGGCCAAAAAAATCAAGCACCACTATTCTAAGTGGGTCCAGAACCATTTTTGTACCCTTATAGTTTCCATGATGAATGAACATTCATGACACAAAATTTAAAATGAATATGTGAGAAAATGAATTTATAATAGATTGATTTCAGAAATTAAACTTTTTTTTATTTTATTATTATTCATGATAGAAATTCTATTCTAGTATACTCTAAGTGTATATGTGTGTGAAACTCTCTCCTAAAGATGTGAACTTTGGCCCTTGCCCCCCCACCCTGCAAGAACTTTGTACCTGTAAAGTAACTATCACACCAAAAGTGTGCGGTGAATGTAACAAATCAAAGTCTAACACTGAGAAAAACTAAGAAAACAAATGTTTTTATTCTTTAAACAAGAAATAGCTATAGACACTATTTCGTATGTTTTCTCATATTTCTACTAAATACATTCCATTCCATTCCCTTATGATCATTCATTTCTATTCCATTCATTTCCATTCCCTTATGATCATTCATTTCCATTCCATTCCCTTGTAAACTCCAAAATGAAGAGTTCATAAGGGAATTGAATGAAATGAAATAAAATGATCATAAGAGAATGGAAATGAATGGAATAGAGTGGAATGTATTTAAGTAAGAGAAAAGAATGGAATGGAATGGAATGAAATTAAGTAACATTGATTGGATGTTTTAAAATAAATGAATGGAAAGGAATGAAAATGAATGGAATGTAAGAAATTTTGTTTGGGAGCAACATAGAGGGAATATAACTGAATCATTTTATGAAAATATTACTATTGACCCTTATTTTAAAATAAAGGGTTGAATATATAGTAGTATTTTGGGCATTTTAGTAAAAAATTTATTAAATCTTATTTCATTCCCTCCCATTCCTCCCAATTTTGAGGAGAATGAAAATTTGAAATTTTAAGGAAATAAAGAGGAATGAGTATTCCCTACTATTCATTCCATTCCCTCCAACTTAAATTCTAAAACAAGGTAATGAATTTTCCATTCCTTTCATTAAAACTCCCAAGCAAGGGAAGGGAATGAAAGAATATTCTAAAATTATTATTTTCATTTTTTTCATTCCATTTCCTTTTCCCAAATGAGAACTTAAACTCAGTTACCGCTTCTGATGGAGTTCGGTGATGGAGTTCTGAATCAGTTTTTTTTTTTTTGTTTTGATTTTAGGGGAACAACCAAGTGCAGCAACTCTCTCTCCATTACCCAAACGACGTCGTAATCAACCCGCTGAAAGCAATCGACCATCTCCACAACCGTGTCTCCATGCTTGATGTGGTCACAAGCATGAAAATCCCTCAAGGAAACCAAACCTTCGGGGTTCCAAATCAAAGAGTATTGCAAGAGTCAGAGAATCTTGTGGATTTGATTGAAGAAATAAGGTTCAAGTTTCCGTTCATAGTGAAATCGGTGTCGGTCAATGGCATTGCAAAGTCACACGAGATGTTCTTGGTGTTCAACGAGAACGGGTTGAAGAAATTGAAACTGAAAAAACCATTTGTGATGCAAGAATTTGTAAACCACGGCGGAGTGATTTTCAAGGTGTTCGTGGTGGGAGAACACGTTTTGATTTTAGGGGAAGGGGAAGGGGAAGGGGAACGACCCTCGAATGTTTTCTTTTTTCTTTTTCTTTTTTTACAGATTTTTTTTCTTTAAATTCTGAAATTTATTTTTTATTTTTTTTAAAAAAAAGGCCAAAACGACGTCGTTTTGGCTCAATTAACGGCAGCCCCTAACTGAATTCTAACGGAGTTTTGCATTGTCAAAAATTGAAAGTTAGAGAACTGAAATAACAAAACTGAAAGTTAGAAGACTGAAATGAAAAAGACTAAAAATTAGAGGGTCAGTTTTGCATTTTTACCTTTATTCTATTGTCTTCAAATTGTCTCATTATAATTTAAAATAATAAAGTTTTTGGCATTAAAAAACTCAAATTAATGTCTCGTTATAATTTAAAACAATAAATTTTTTGGCATTAAAAACTCAAATTAATGTTGTGAAAACGTTTGATACAAAAACATCATTTTGATTATGTTATAAGGAAACAAAAGTCTCATATGATGTTGCAAGACAGATTGTAACCTCAATTCTTTATACTTTGAGGGGTCAATTTCATTATAATAATTGTGATATTAGGCCAGTAACTCTTCACATATTAACATGGATAATCCTTAAGAGCATCAGCAATGGAAAGGGCAAATGCCAAATGTAAGCCTATTTTAGCATTCAGGCCCAAAATGCCCACGAAGTTGTAAAATGTAAGTATTGCCCAAAAAAAAAAAAAAAAACAATTGTGCTACAATGCGATTCTGCATTAGAATTGGAAAATTCCAATGCTACTCTATTTTACAATTCTAAAAAGTCACTTTATCATTATACCATACTATTTTATAATACTTCCACATTCCAAACTTCTATTTTCCTCTTTTACTCATTAAAATAATATTTCTACATAATAAAATAATATATCTCAAAATTATATCTTTTCTCTCCCATCTCTCTCCTTTCTCTCATTTTCAGCTCTCTTCCATCTGTAACTTCCGTCGGAGCCTTCATTTCCAGCGAGGTGGTGAAATAGTCTAACAATAACCATCAACTCAAACACCCAAAACTTCATAGATCAACCAAAAACGCATCAATCAACAAAACCCACAAACAAAAAATCCTAAATTTCACAACTCAGCTTCAATAAAACCCAAAACTTCATGGGTCGTGGATCGTGGGTCGTACTCGCACTGCTCCAGTTGTGGATCATGGGTTGTGGATTGTGAATTTCAGGATATGGGTTGCGGGTGGCTGTGCTCTGTGGTGCTGGGTTGCGGGTGGCTGTGCTCTGTGGTCGTGGATTGTTGGCAATGCTAGGTTGCGAATTTGTGATATGGGTTACAGGTTGCGGGTGGTCGTGGATCGTTGGCTGTGCTCTGTGGTGCTGGGTTGCGGGTGGCTGTTTTGGTTTTTGGGTTGGCGTGATATGGTGCTGGGTGGCTGTTTCGCCGTGGTGTTGGTTTTTGGTTTCAGCGATGGTGAGACAGAGATGAGAGACAGAGACGAGAGATGAGAGACAGAGGAGAGAAAGTCAGATAAAATATTATTATTTTTTTACAATACTTGCTACAGTGCAATTCTATGTTTAGAATTGCACTGTAGAAGTATTGCAAAAAAATTTGCAATACTGCTATTTAGCATTCTCCAATGCAGATGGTTTTAGGGCTTAAAATTCTAAATTTCCCTTAGATTTGGCATTAGCATTCTCCAATGCTAATGCTCTAAATGTAGAGTCGCACTGTAGCTCAATTGTATAATTTTTAATATATTTTACCTCCATATAAATTTATTCTTTTCTCTCTCTTTCTCTCCCCATCTTTCATCTCTTTTCTCTTCCTTGTTCTTGTTCTGCCCTCTCTACTCCTCAAACCAGAAACACCCTTTTCTCAAACCTAAAACCTTGTGTGGTGGTGGTAGTGGTAGAGGTAAGCGTGACATAAAAGTTCCGTTGATGTGGCGGTGGTGGCGACGTGGGTCTAGGTCGGTGGTATTGGGGGATGGTGGATTTCAGTCATGGGTGGGTTTTTGTCGTGAGTGGGTTTCTCTCTGTAGTTGTTGTCGTGAGTGGGTTTCAGTCATAGGTCGGTTTTGGTTGTGGGTTGGTGGATTTTAGTATTGGGTTTGCTGCCATGGGTAATGGGTTTGCTAATTGGCGCGGTGGAATGGCGAGGTGGAGATCAACGTGGTGGGTTTCAATATTAGTGAGATCGGCGGTGGTTGGTTTCTAGATCGACGAGATCGGTAGTGGTGAGTTTCTGGGTTTTTGGGTTTCAATATTGTGTGTGGGTTTATTTTTTATTTTTTTCTTGGTGATTATGTGGTGGTTGTTTCTTATGGATGTGGTTGTTGTTGGTGGTTTTTGGAGGCTTCTTAGTGTTTTTTTTTTTTTCTCTGTGGTGGCTCATTCTTGTGGTTGTGGTTGGGGTTGGTGGTGGGTTTGGTGGTGGGAGTTGTGGGTTTGCTCAGATTGGTGATGGGTTTGGTGGAGATCGACATGGGTGGTGATGGTGTGGTGGTAGCATGGTGGTTGTGACTGTGGTGGGTGGTTAAGAGAGAAACAGAGATTAGAGAGAGAAGTGAGTAATATTTTTATATTATTTTAATGTGTAGTATGGTAAAATAAAAGTTGGGATACTGGGTGAATTGTAAAATAATATTGTATAATTGATAAAGTAACTTTTTGAGATGGTAAAATAGGATAGGATGGCATAAACCATTGTGGATGCTAACAATGGACATGACATTTGCTAAATGCTAACCACTAACTACATATAGCTGTTCAAAAAGCTCATAAAAGAAAAAGAAAAAGAAAAAGAAAAAAAAAAAAAAAGAAGCTCTACATTTAAATAAAACTTAGTTTACAAAAATGTTGTGTCAAATAGCATTTTGCCTTTCTTAAACATTAAATCAACACATTTACTTCCATATACATGGTCAAATATTTTAAAATGATAGAGTTTTTTTTATTATACTGACTTCAAATAAAAGATCTCATCATAATGACTTCTAACTATAACTTTGACTATATATGTTGTCTTTTCAAATATTGAATAGTAAGATGATCTGAACTTTATATAACTGTATTTTAAATCCAAAATAATAATAATAATAATAATAATAACAATAATAATAACAATAATAATAATGAAACTCCATTTACTCCAATAAGACTTGTTTATCATATTTTTAAAACCAATATCTTCTTTCAAAATCTTTTTTTTTTTTTTTTTTTTCTTTTTTTGTTGGTGATTTGATATAATAGATATTGTCTATTGGATCATTCCTTCTCAAATGTCTATGTAAACCTAATTTCATTTGATTCTTGTGAAAGGTCACCTGCTAACATTAAAACTATGATAAAATCTTGTAACCTAGCCAAAAGACATAATTTAAAGTGGAATTCATTTAAGTTGAAAATGTCATTTTATTAATACCTCCAAAAAAAAAAAAAAAAAAAACCCTTAAAAATGCTCATATTTACAAAAGTCACTATTCTTTTTATTTGAAAAAAAATATTAAAAATAAATTAAATTTTATAAATTAAAAAATATTTTTTTGAGAAGATATTTATTTCAAATATGTCTAATAATTTTTTAGCTGTATATAATAGATAATTAAGGATTTAAGTCCTTATGAATTTACTTCAAAATAAGAAAACAATAAGGTGGGAAAGAATTGATGTTAGAAAATTTATGAAAAAATTCACGGTAGCAATGTTGTATTTATTTATCCTTATTCTTGTTGAAGTGCAAGCCAATGATCTCGTCCCTACTTCTTTTCATCCTTCATTTTCAGTTCCACTTCCTTTTTCCTTTAAACTTGATAATTCACAGGTATCAATTTATATTTGTCTTGATGAAAGTATTAGAATCTGTGTAAATTTGAACAAAAAAGTTAAAATTGACCTATTTGCAGAATGTATTAGATTGAGTTATCATTATTGCCTTACAGATTTGATTATGCATCGCAAGACCCAATGTGGCAGAAGGCTAAACAAGGCTCTCATTATTGCTTTGAACAACATAAGTCATTAATTCACTTTGCAAGTTGTTTACTCGAATGGTTTGAAACGGAAACGTATTGAGATATCGTCTATACAGAAAATTCAATAGCTAGCCGCAGTTTTAGATTTGGTAAATAGTTTTTAACCTCTCTCTCTCTCTCTCTCTATATATATATATATATATATAATGCACAAATGCTTAAGAAATATTTATACGTTAGCAACCAATAACCTTCTTAAAAAAAATGCTAAATCCACAATATTTTAACAATAAATTTTATGAGGCAAATTGTTATTGGTAAATAAAAAAGTAATACCAATTATTAGTAAGATTTATTGTGAAAATTTGTAGACATGACATTAATCATACTTTCTCGTAGGTCCAAGTCACTTATATTCAACTCATCCCAAATATGGGCCTAAGATTGTGCTATTAGTCCCATGGATTAGAGTGTGAGAAAGGATGTCCCATTTGATTTTATAGATTAATAACCAAAATTAACCTCATAGATAAAGGCTAATTCATGATTATCTAAGTTGGGCTTATACTTTATAGGTAGATCGTAGATTACAAGAATATGAGAGAGCGCTATATAAAAAAAAAAAAAAACTAATGCTTGGAGGGAAAATATTTAGGTATTCTCGGAATATAGTAAAATTGTGTTTTTTTCATCTCACATTTATTGTAGATTCTACTATGACTTTAATGAGTGAACTCCAACATGAATATAAGAGGACGAATCATCATTCATTGTGCTCTGAAAGTACCTAAGAATTACTCTGCTTAGAGAGTAACAATTCCTAAAATGAGAAATTTGCAAGTTTAAGAAAGATTATGAAAACACATGGATGATACCTTTTTGGCCGTTACATATACAATTTTTTCTAGAACCATGAGAGCTGTTTTACTTCTGGATAGAATAACTTCACCAATTTTAAGACCATAAATATCACTTGTTTTAGAACTCAAAATGTTTAAATTGGAACTCGTTTTGGATCTCAAAATGTTTAAATTGGAACTCGTTTCAAAATCTTGAATATCTACTTACTCATTTCACTTTAAAATTATTTTTATTTTTGTGAGATATCATTAAAATAGTGCCTAGAGATAATTCTCAAAACATCTTTGAATTGTGAATTGTATCAAATGCTTATTATATGATGTCTCTAAAACCCATAATATCGTAGACATTTTCCTGACATATGGACTCACAAGTCACAAGTCACAACCTTCTTGGTTTAGAAGGAAATCGCAATTTACCTTTAGACCCTTTGGTTTGATACTAGTTTTAATTTGGCCATTGTGTTACTAGTTTTTCAATAAAAAATTTTCTTTAATTTATCGTCAAAAATATTACAATGTAATTCAATACAATTTATAAAATTGTTATCAATCGGTGTACTATTTTTTTAATGGTATTACTTTAATCGTAATTGCATAACTTGTAAGTAGTTAAGTTTAACAAGCTACACGTAATATACATTATCTTAAGGGAAAAATACTTAGATAGTCCCAAAACATTGTTTTGGACTCTCACAAAGGGGGTGGCCCTACACATAGGTCCCACCATGGGCCCATCCTCTTTATGAAAGTTCAGAGCAATGCTCCAGGACTTTCTAAATATATGTTGCCAATCTTTAGGAATTAAGTTCATGGCTTGGGTGAACATTTAATACAACTGAATTTAATGGATTATATAAAATGCAAGGTCCACTAATTTGATCAAGGGAATTAGCTTTTACAATGGTTTGGACTAGGTTTATTAGGCACATGGTTCATCTATTGATTTCTGACTATCGCTCTCCCTTATTCTACTTTAGCAACCTACTCCCTCATATGATTTATTATTATTTTGGTTTTTTTTTTTTTTTTTTTAAGCTACCTAAGCCATTTTGCGTAATCTTTCTTTTCTATTTCTTAAGCAATCAGTTTCTATTTTTTTTTAATATTTAATTATAAGTAAGGAGGAGAAGAAATGTACAATAAAATTGCATTTTTTGGTTTACTAAGCTACATGGTTGACATGTGCAAATCTATTATTAAGATAAAAATACATATATATATATATATATATATATATAGCCGGACTATTTTTATCCCTGTCCAAGAGACATCCCAAATACCTCTATGGAATAATAATGTTATGGATTGAATTTGAAACGTTCGGATTTATGTAATGTCCTAAACTAATGAGCCCATCAACTGACCCTTCAGAGTAATACAAACAAATTCTTATGTCATACACACACTAAATAAAACATAAATCATAATTTTCTAATACTAGCGTAAGTTATAACCATAAATATATCATATACAAAATTATTAACATGAGAAAAATTACATCCTTTTTAGACCTTAGATTCTCATTCAATCTAACAGTAAACGAAACACTACTTGTTCTGTTGCTACAACTGAGTTCATGATATTAGCCCCCCACCAGTACCCATCATCTTTTTAAAAAAGCTTATGGTTCTGTACTTCTGTGGCTAAAAACTGAGTTCATTATTAAACCATAACAATGGACTACAAATCATCTTCCATAATAGATAGATACATTGACCCCCAAAGAAAAAAAGCCATAACATGACTTCAAAAACCACAAATCAATTAAAGAAAACATATACAATGGTTATATTGTTTCTAGATCTGACAAAATATGCTAAATTTCTAATCCTCAATCAGTGGCAGAGCCAGAATTTCAATTTAGAGGGGTAAGATTGAAAAACAATACTAAAAACAAAATTAATCTAAAAATATTAATCGATAATAATAACAAAATAAACAGACAATTGTAACTACAAGTATATATTTCATATTATTAAAACAAAGAAACAAAAATAATCAATCATAGTTACTAACAATCAAAGTGAGAAATTAATTTAAATATATAAAATTTAGACATAATCTGATTGCTTAAAATAAAAAAAAAAAAAAAAAATCAATCTACAAAAGTTAACTATGGAACCTACGAATTGAATTGTCATACAAACACAACTTTTTTCACAATAAATTTTACAATTGTTAAAATAGAGGATTGTGAGCTGTGAAGGAAATAAAGTGGTGGGTTCATCAATGCAAGTTGTTCACGCTTCACACAATTAACCATTTTCACAACTGTAAAATTTATTGTGAAAAAATTATGTTTATAGCATTATTATTATAATAAGAAAAGAAAAGAAAAATTAGAATAGGAAAGAAAAGTACTGTAAATAGTACAATAAATGGGACAAGATCAAAACTACCGGAAATAAATACTATTTAAGAATATTAAATTAGGTGAAAGTGTGATTGTGTGAGGGAATTGAGAAGCTTTTTTTCCATTTTCTTTCCAGTGTTAGGGCTGTTTCATAATAGTGGGAGTGTTTTTTCTATTTTTTCCACTGACGTAGGGGGGCAAACTACTTAAATACACATCATATAGCAAGTATCAAAACATTTTTTAGAGGAGTCAAGGGGGGCAATTGCCCCCTCTCCCCCCTTTTTGGCTCCGCCCCTGGACCTCAATTTTTGCCTCTAGGTGTTTTGCTTGATGGATCTGAATTGCATTATGATAGTTCTTGACTCCATGGTACTCACTAGAACTAGAGGACAAATTTTTAAAATAGATATGGTAGAAATTTAACCTATAGTGTCTACTTTATGATGATTATTTTTTATCATCAGACCAAAATACCAATTGGTTTATCTTATTCAACCAAAAAAAAAAAATATCAGTTGAGTTAATTGGTAGCCATTGCCGTTAATAGTGTTATTAATCCTCACTAAACAAGAATAAAAGTGACCAAAGAGTGGAAGATGATATATATAGTATTTTTTTGGAGCAAGTGTGGAAGATGATTTTAATGAGAGAGCAGCGGTGAATTTAATTAAAATAGGTTGACATGCCAAATGCTATTTTTTTTTTTTTTTAATATTAATGACCAGTAATATGCATGCATTTGCTAATTGCGATGCATGTATTAATTATAAATTCTATATAAAAAAATATTTTAAAAATAACATCAAAACTTTTGTGAGTCACTTGAACCTTTAATAGAGTTTTATTTATATTAATTTTTTTTTTTTACACAGTAATACTTATTAGAACGCACACGAAAATAGTAATATTAGTGTTTTAAATAGGGTTTATAATATAGTATATAACTAGAGTATAACTACAAAAGGGCCTAACCTTTGTAGTTGTAGACTGTAATTATAAGCAGCGGATACTTGACACACACAACCAATATGGGATATTAAATTATTGAAATGCGAAAAATTATATATTGAGCTGCTTGGGGCAAGGAAGGTATGTAATGTTTGAATTTTATTATATTAAAATACAAAATAATGATAGATGAGCAAAATAATTAAATTTTTCATGATAGATAAAAAAAAAAAATACTTAACATAAATGTAGGGATATGATGTTTAACGACCCAATAATAACGTTGAGCTCGTATGTAAAGGGCCCGAACAATACGATTTATAGAGAGTGGGTTTGGAAAGGCAGGACCTTGGTCATCAGACGGCGGTTTAGTCATGATTTACATGGAAGCCCATACGAAGGTGGATTTGGCCTGTATAGCTAAGCCTTACACGGATGTGGTTTGAAAGATTTGTCTCCTCGGACTTAGTCCGAGGAGCGTCTCATCCTCACCATTCTTCTTTTTTATGGGGTCCCCTCCTTTTTTTCTCAGCTCTCTTTCCCTTTTATACTAGTATTTCATTCCCGTTCTTTACCTACGTGTCCGTTTTTCCTTGTTCGGGGTAGTTACTCGTCTTATCAATCCATACGTCAGAGTAGTTGGGAAAAGCTGGATAGCATGGTATGAGTATGGGCTTGTCAGGTGCTGGGCTCCACATTATGGTGTTGGCAGCTTTCTCTCGCGTACTGTTCTTGTACTAAGTTTGTCCTTTTCTTCATGCGTTTTTATGAGGTGTTGAGCGTGAGATTGTCCTCAGCCACATCCTTGGGCTTTCAAGGAGCTTTCATCGCGCGTCCTCGGCAGTAGGGCTCCTCGGCCTGAGCTTTGGGCCCTTAACACAAAGTGGGCTGGGACCTCAGATTTCGGGCCCCACAATAGCCCCTCAAAATCCTGCTGCCCGACTTTTTTAGTTGGGGAGGAGGGTTTTGGTAACGTTAGGCCCACATTATGGCTCGCTCAAATCCTATACTCTACTAGTATTTGTGTTTTTCCACTTATATAGGAGACGTGCCAAAATAAGAGGCACTCCTTTATTTTTCACCCATGCGGAGTCCTTTGACATTTCGGTACTCGAGGCGTGCCTTTACGAGGATCTTCAGATCCTACGGCTGCGGATGAGGTTGGAAATTGAGCCAAGTTTGCCTTGCTCGTAGCATTCCTTGGAAACTTGCATGAATTAAATGCCACCGGTTTGCTCTCTGTATGAATAGGATAGGGGGTCACTCCCCTTACATATGAACTCTCCTGTTTCCTTCAGAATCGTACTCCTTTCGCCATACTCACGATCTCTATTTCTAGTGCCATTCTGCCTCAGAGCAAGATGTTTGAGGCGTGGGTGGGGATGAAAGGTCTTCACACACTTCAGAGGCACCGAATCCTCATGATACTCAAGGTGATGTGGTACGGACAAGGAAGGCACAGATTCAAGTCAGTCCCCCATTTTGACAAGGGGGAGATGGTATTTCTCCCTCTTTCAGTCAAAATCCGAAGCAGGTACTGGTCGCACCAGATTCTTAGTGCGTCAGAAGCAAGGTTTTCCGCCATTAGTGCCGTCTGCTTTATCGCAGGCATGATTTTGTGGAGGCTCATCAACTTCCGGCTCCCGGCACCTTTTCTTCAATTGTGCTGGCCGCAGGTTGGGTTCCTTGCACCTTTTCTTCAGCGGCGCCAGCTCGGAGTCGGGCTCTCTGCACCTTTTCTTCAATGGTGCAAGTCCCAAGTTGGGCTCTTTTACTGCCTGAGTTGAAGGCATGTAAAAGTATTGCGGAATGGCTCCCTTAGACGAAATTTTGAAGTGGCAGCACGTCTCTCCCCTGCACCTATTCTTTGGCTTTTTCTTAATTCCCTTGTATTTTCTCTTTTTGTTTGTGTAATTGATTTCAGTATGAGCTTATTTGAGCTCTTTCAATGTACGCTGTACTGTTTCTTTGTCTTAATAAAAGATAAATTTATTTCTTTTTAAATATTTTTCCTTTCTGTAACAATTATTTTGTGCATGGGTGTGCTACATGTGTGCTTTCCTTTGATGATACTTAGAGCAGGAAACCTTGAAACAGAAACCTACTAATTCTAATTTACCGACATTAAAAAGCATAATAATGATAATTCCCAGTGAATTAAAACTCATAAAACTAACCGGGATAATGGCTGAGTGCTTTGTAACGCATGCAAGGCGATCGTCCGAGAACGATAAAACTTTAAATAATTCGTCCGAGAGGGTAGCCGAGCAGTGAGGGACTTCAACTGTGTGTTTTTGGCAACATATTGCCCTATATTGCATCAATCCTCTAGGTATTGAGGATCCGAGGATACATCGGGGAACCCATGTAGTTTAGGGATTAGCCCGATTATCAACGGGGAATTCTCCTCGGATAGATTCTAAGGTCCATGTAACGTCCAGGTTGTGCCCAAACCCCATGTTGGCTCTTTTAGGTAGTTGGTTTCCCCATAGGCTTGAGTCCGGGGACCATGCAAGGCCTTTGTTCTGTCCAAAACTTGTAATTTTTCTTTTGTGTACTTGGTTTCCCCATAGGCTTGAGTCCGAGGACCATGCAAGACCTTGGTTCTGTCCAAAACTTGTAATTTTTCTTTGTATTTATTTATTTTTCGAAGGTAAGCCCCTAGACCAGGGCAGGGAGAGCTGGCATGAGGCCAGAAGCCCCTAGAGCTGCCCGCGCCATTGGCACTGCAAGGCATAGCCCCTAGCAGAAATTTATGTCGGAGCAACAACTGCATGTCGTCGGAGATGGAGGAAACCCCGCGAACCTCTGCTTGCTAGAGAGTTGACTCCAATGCCACCTGCGCCAACGCGCGCAAGCCTTTCCCACAGACGGCGCCAATTGTAGGAACACGATGTTTAACGACTCAAGGATAACGTTGAGCTCGTATGTAAAGGGTCCGAACAATACGATTTGTAGAGAGTGGGTTTGGAAAGGCAGGACCTTGGTTATCAGACGGCGGTTTAGTCATGATTTACATGGAAGCCCATACGAAGGTGGATTTGGCTTGTATAGCTAAGCCTTACACGGATGTGGTTTGAAAGATTTGTCTCCTCGGACTTAGTCCGAGGAGCGTCTCATCCTCACCATTCTTCTTTTTTATGGGGTCCCCCCCCCTTTTTTCTCAGCTCTCTTTCCCTTTTATACTAGTATTTCCTTCCCGTTCTTTACTTACGTGTCCGTTTTTCCTTATTCGGGGTAGTTACTCGTCTTATCAATCCATACGTCAAAGTAGTTGGGAAAAACTGGATAGCATGGTATAAGTATGGGCTTGTTAGGTGCTGGGCTCCACATTATGGTGTTGGTAGCTTTCTCTCGCGTACTGTTCTTGTACTAAGTTTGTCCTTTTCTTCATGCATTTTTATGAGGTGTTGAGCGTGAGATTGTCCTCAGCCACATCCTTGGGCCTTCAAGGAGCTTTCATCGCGCGTCCTCGGCAGTAGGGCTCCTCGGCCTGGGCTTTGGGCCCTTAACACAAAGTGGGCTGGGACCTCAAATTTCGGGCCCCACAATAAATTTTAAATTTTATTTTAAAAATCTTAAAATTGGTTGAAATATAATTTTAGTTAGAGTAGAATTTTAAATTTTGCTTATAAAGTTTGACACAAGTTGAACCATGATTGGAGTAGAATTATAAATTCCTTAAAACTTATCTAATAGAATTTTACCTAAAGCGAGTTATCCTAATTAATGAGAATATAATCATTTTTCTTAGAGGGAAGTTTTTTTTTTTATTTTTTTGGAGAAATAGTCATGGCTTTTAACTCATTTTATTATAAGATTAAATTCAGTAAGGATGTGGTGTAAAACCCATATTTTACCTCTCCAATCTCAACATGTTATATTATCTTATCACATATTTAAGAGTAAGCGCAACTACACTCAATCAATTCTAATACTCTTATATAAATCCAATCAAATTGCAAGTTTATTAAAATGTTATTAGGTGTGGTAGGTTATATTGAATTTTAAGTAAAATGCTGATGTGGTAATCACTTATTGGATATTGTAAAATATGGGTTTTACATCCCATCTTTACAAAATTCAAACGCTTTTATTATATAAATAATACTCCATATATAATGTGCAATGTATTGTTGTGTTGATGGTTAGATTTAATTGGAATCTATAATCTAGAAAATGTGTAACTTTAGTCAAGTTATACCAATTGTCTAATTTAAAGTAATGCACAAAGTTGACCTTAACAAAATAAACTTCATCTCTTATAATCTCCATAGTCAAATTGTTAAAAAATTCCTTTTCAATATAAAATTATAAAATTGTCTACCTAAAGGTAATAAAAAAAATCTAATGAAGCTAATGAAGTTTCCAAACTTCAAAGCCATGAATGGTGAAAAATTGTGTAAGCAGAAAAACAAATTTTATCATGTAAAAGGAAATCTAGAAGGAAAAAATGAAAAAGAAAAAAGAACACAATTAATAAAACCTACCTCAAACACAGACTCATACCTAAAAAGTCTCCTTTTTTAATTTTCACCAATGCATATATAAAATCAGTGGGTTTAACATTAAATCACATATTTTAAAAACAGCACTTCAAATAGTTATTTAAAAAAAAAAAAAAAAAAAACCCTAAGCAATGATTACAAAAGTAAATATTCAAAGACATGGATATGATGTGAGTTGGGTTTGGGATTGTACCTTCAGAGCATGAAAAACAAAGAGGGAAGGAGAGAAGATGAAAGAGACTTGTCGGTGATGTCCAACCGTTTGGTGCGAGCTAATGAAAAATAGTGTAAGCAAATGCAAAAACAAATTTTATCTTAACAAATGAAATCTAGAAAAAAGGAATAAAAGAAAAAAGAACACACAATCAGTAAAACCTACCTCAAACACTGACCCATACCTAAAAAGCATCCTTTTAATTTTCAACAATTTATATATAAAATCAGTGTGTTTGACATTAAATCACATATTTTAAAAACAACACTTCAAATATATATATATATATATATATATATATTTATGAGAGTCCTATATAGTCTAGTGGAAAGGAAAATAATCTGACTCTTATAGAAGCATACTTAGTGGCGGAATCAGGAATTTATCTTTAGGGGGGCTATATATAAATTTGTGTGTGTGTGTGTATGAAATGTAAAATAGTAACGTACAATATTTCATAACTCAATAGGGGCTATAAACAAAAATGTCTCCATTAAAATTAAACAATCATGAGACAAGATTGGCAAAATGATTTAATATATTATAAGGAATATAAAACAGAAAGTAATGAAAAGTAAATTAAAAAAATCAAAACAAAGCAAATAGTACTTGGAAAGAGTTAAAAACAATAGGTATCAGGATATAGATAGAGCCGGTTAGTTATAGGGCATAGATAGAGCACTGCTACACAGTTAGGTGACCTGGGGATGAGGATGATGGGCCCATGGCACAAACAAAAGCTTTAATCTTTCACTTGTGACTTGTGTACAAAAAAAATAGTAAGGCAAACATGCGGGGAGGTGCAGCACATTAACAAAGTTTTTGACTTTTCCATTTTTCTACCGTACAAGTACGCCCTAGGTGTATTGGGATGAAAATTATAATTTTTTTCCTTTTTTTTATTGAAATAATTGTTAAAATACTTATATGTTAATTTTAAAGATGCTTAATGTTTAATTATTGTAATTTTTTGACATATGTATTTATAGATTGTACTTTACTTAAATGAAAATTATGTTTATTTTTAGACTTTTTTAAATATATATGTATATTATCAGGTATGGGGGCCAAAATAATAAGGTTATTTAAAAAATTTCAAATTATTTAGGATATTTCCACAAAAAATTTTATTTTTTTTTTAAAAATTTTGAGGGGGCCCAAGCCCCCTCAGTCTTCAAGTAACTATGCCACTGAGCGCACTGAGTATGGCCTGTTTATATTATGACTTGAAACTCAATTTTGCTATAAAAGCTTACAACTTGACGTGAGAATGAATGCAAATTGTGCTACTTTAATACTTTAATAAATAAATGTTTGAATTACCTTTTTATGATTGGTGCTACTTCAACAACTTAATAACTAAATGTTTGAATTAATTTTTTGTAGTTGGTGACACATCAATTTATAAGAATTGTGTAGTAAACGTTAAGATATCCCTAGTATCACTTGGCCAAAATGGGTATTTATCCCTAATTTTAAAACTATGTAGCAAAATACCCATCTTTCTAAATTATTTAGCAAAATGCCCCTGTTTTTTGAACTCGATTTTAATAAAATCAGGTTACAGGTGGAACTTAACATTAGCAATGTTGAGTTCTATGCATATTTTGCCACTTATTTATTTATTTATTTGAAAATTTAAGTGGAATTTAACATTGTGAATGTTGAGTTCGACTTAAAAATACACATAGAACTTGATTTTAAGGATATCATGTTTTATGTAGAACTTGATTTTATTAAAATCAAGTTCCAAAATAGGGACATTTTGCTAAACACTTTGAAAAAATGAGTATTTTGTTACATAGTTTTAAAATTATGGGTAAATACCCATTTTAGCCAATATCACTTTAGTTGAAAACTTCTTAATATAAATAATTATTTTCTTACTGTGGCTATTCAATGGCAAGCTTACTGGTACCACAAACATAATAAGGTTTTATATATATATATATATATATATTCTTCTTTTATGCATTATGCATAATTCTTATAGACTTGAGCACCTACTTTTTTAAATAGAAGCATATTCTTCTTTATCTACTTCATTTAATGAGTTTTGTTTCACTTTTTTTCTGTGCTATGGTTTCAGATTCGATATTGAAGTAGCTTCAAAGTTGATGCAATAGCTAAAATTGATATATGAAAGTGTTTAAGTGTATGTTTTTAATTGTAAAATAAAATTATTCAAGGATATTGTTTACCTAATTTTATACTATTGTATTTTTCAATCTTAAAGTTAAGTTGATTGCCGCATTTTGGACCTAAATTAAATTGATGTCATGTGGGAGTTTGAATTATATTAGATTATATATATATATATATATATAAATTTATTCTATCAATTTTATGGATTGTGATGTTGGATAGTATCAAGCAATTTACCATTCTTCTTTATTTGATTTCAAACAACATATTTTATCTTGTTCAGAAATAGTGTTTTACATCTATAAGTATATGTGTGGTGATGCAAGAAGGAATTTCCTCTAACCATATCCTTGTAGAGTCTACATATATAGAATCCAAGGAAATGGCATGGGCTACTTAGTTACACCTCTTGGAACCGCATTGCAAACCTACTTTAGTCTTTTTCTTTTCTTTTGATAATTTGATCATTAGGGAGAGAATATTTGAACATTGGATGTTTCTATTAAAAAATTAAGAAGTGCTAGTAGAGGACAAGACTCTTGGCCATCTAGTTGGAGTGTTGAATAATGTGTGCAAAACTTTCATAAGATTTGTCAGATGATTGTAGTGTTGAGAACACCAATAGCAACTCTCTTTCTATAGTATCTTCCTCTGCTCCAGTTTCTATCACATATTATTTTATAAGCAGTGAATTCCAATGAAAATATTCCAAAAGAAATGGACTAAAGTTGTGGGATTAAAGCAATCCTAAGTCACATAGTTCTAATTTAAACTATAGTAAAACATATGGGGTGTTATTAAAAATAGTCACATTTAGAGATATATAGATACATTTTACTTTCTTTTTTTTTGGTTTCTAAAAATTACATGCTTGACATGTGGAAGTCTATTATTAATTAAAATGAAAATATGAACATGTTGAGTCTTTGATGTGTATTTGTGAGTTCGAGATCAAGACCTAAGATCAGTTGAAGAAAATGATGTTTCTAGAATATTGGTACATCCCCGATCAATCGAGAATTGTAGATTCAATTGTTGATTTAACGTGATTTTATTATGTTTGCTATACAAGTGGGCTTTTGTAATCTTAATTGGGAAGCCTACATAAAGGCCCGGTAAACAAGTTTTAGTGAGATTGTAAACGCTAATAACTTGAGTTATTTAGAGAGAATCATATAGCCTCCACCCATGGTTTCAAAAGAAAATAGAGAAAAATCAATACGGTTACAGCGTTGTTGCAGCCATAGTATAGATCATGGTTGAAGCCGTAAAGCCATCCCAAGGTTTATTATAGAGATCAAATTTTCAAGAGGTTCTTGGAGCCACGAGCAGGGAGTTTGTGCAACGATATCTAGAGTAGAAGAGTCACGGGGTTGGAGCTGAGTGTGGTCACAAAATATAAGGAACAATTTATTCATCATACGTGGCTCTGCAACTAGCACACATGTTTAACGCACATCCCAACCGTGACTTCATTTTTTTTTCTTTTTTCTTCCAAGCTACCAAATCCTTAGCTAACAACAGAAAGAAAAAGACTACAAATCCTATTACATGCTTGACATGTGGAAGTCTATTATTAATTAAAATGAAAATATGAACGGGTTGAGTCTTTGATGTGTATTTGTGAGTTCAATATGAAGACTAAGATCTGTTGAAGAAAATGATGTTTCTAGAATATTAGTACATCCTCGATCAATCGAGAATTGTGGATTCAATTGTTGATCTAATGCGATTTTATTAAGTTTGTTATACAAGTGGATTTTTGTAATCTTAATTAGGGAGCCTAATAAAGGCCTATTAAACAAGTTTTAGTTAAACAAGAAATAATATTAATTAAACACACTCAAAATGTTAAAATGAAATATTTGAAAAGTTGGATAGATGAAAAATAATTTTTTTAAAAAATTTTTAGGGAGAAAAAATTATCTTCCATAAAATTTAAAGAACAATTTACACATCATACCACAATTACAAAGTGATATTTATTCATATATATAACGTAGAGCTGCAACTAGTACACAGATTTACACATATCCTATTTTTGAACCGAAACCGTGACTTCATTTATTTTTCATATTTCTTCCAAGCCATCAAATCCCAAGCTAACTAACAACTGAAAGAGAAAGGCTACAAATCCCAAGATGTGCCGTGCACCAAGTGCACATTTTATTGCTAATTCTGGCCGGTCCTCACAATGGGTGTAGCAGCACTTGAATTCCATGTTGTGGACGAAGGGTAAAATGTTGAACTGGTGAGTGGACATAGGCTGGGGATATGGTGAAGGAATAGCGTTGTAGAATCATTGAAAGAGCAATCTTTGCTTCATTGGTGGCAAAGTTCATACCCACACAAGTCCGAGGTCCCATTCCAAAGGGAAAAAAAGCAGCTATGTTGTTGTTAGTAGCCTTGGCAACACCTTCTGAGAATCTCTCTGGTTTGAAAAGATGCACGTCCTCTCCCCATATTTGAGGGTCATGATGAAGTGCAAGAGGTGGGATGTACAATGATAGATTAGCTGGAAGAATGAGCTTCCCCAGTCTAGCTTCCCTTTCAACTATTCTTAGTACTGAAAGTGTAGGAGTATATAACCTCAAAGTCTCATTGATGATCATGCTCATCTGCATATGAAAGAATATCGAAAAAATTAGAATTTAATATTTGCAATGTTAAAAATCTTATTAGTGCCTCTCTGTCTCTCTAGAAATTTTTCTCTCCCATCATTGCCCACACTTGGTAAAAACACCATCTAGATTTCTATATTCTTCTACAAGCTGTTCTGAGTAAAAAATCACCACCACTGATTCTTATGGAAGTTTGGATAAGAAAAAATTTACTGGCAATAAAAGAGGAATTTAGAAGCTTCGAAATCGCTGGCTTTACCGACTTGAAGCAAGTCTTAAAAGGGGGAGATGGTGCCTGTGTGTGAAGCAAGTGCATGAGTGATAATAGTGAGTGTATAAGTTTCCAGGGACTGGGGTGTGTATGCAAGTGTTTAACTGAGTGAGTGTGCTATATAAAAACTGAGTGTGTTCAAGGTGTTAAAGTGATATAGAACAAGTAATTGATATGATTTTTAGAAAATCTTACGGTCTTGAGTTTTGTGATGCCATCTGGAGTTGGATTTTGTTGGCCAAAAAAATCGAGCACCTCCTTTCTTGCTTTCTCTTGCCAATCAGGGTGGATTGCCAGAAGAAATAGAGTCCATGTAAGTAAAGTAGTAGTGGTTTCTTGTCCAGCAATGTAAAATGTCTTGCACTCATCCACTATATCTTGTACTGAAATCCTTCGGTCAACATTGGCATCATGATGAGCCTTTAAAAGTAAATCAAGAAAATCACCCCCAGTACTGCTGCCGAACTCTCTAGTCATTACCTTCATTTCTCTTTTCTTAATTATCTCTAATATAGAGTCGTGTATATCTTTTTCAAGCTCCTCCGATTCAATTTCATCTTTTGTTTTATAAATTTTACTGTAAAAATAGACAAATGCTTAATGTTTAGCTAAAAGGACTTTATCTGATGCTAGGAAACCCTAGTTTACTAGGACTTTACCTGATGCCGGGAAACCTGAGTTTGTAACCATTGATGGCTGTTAACGAGGCCAATTTCATCA
This sequence comes from Quercus robur, assembly GCF_932294415.1. Lineage (NCBI taxonomy): Eukaryota > Viridiplantae > Streptophyta > Magnoliopsida > Fagales > Fagaceae > Quercus > Quercus robur. The sequence goes on along the minus strand of NC_065536.1, from coordinate 64,088,192 downwards.
ACATCTGAAAAATCTTCTTCCCTTCTACGTAACTACTCCCAAAAGCAGTCTTGGAAATCACTTCTGATGTATATAGTCTAATTTCTTCGAATACCTCGATCTCTTTGCCTTCATGATGTTTCCACCGTTCTAGCATTTCCTCCGCACTTGTGATCATTGCTGGAGTCATATTCTGCATTCAAAATTGAACCTCTTCTAACAATTCAAACTAAGTTATTAATAATTTAATAAGCTAGTTTGTTATTGAGTTTAGTTACAATTAAAAACAATATCTATTTATAAGAACAAGAGGATCATCAAAACTGTACAAATTAGCATGGAATTAAACTTATGAGTTACACTATAAAACTTTGGGAAAGAGTGATTGAACGTAGGTTAAGGCATGAAACAACAATATAGGAGAATCAGTTTGATTTCATGCTAAGACGATCTACCATTTAAGCTATTTTCTTACTTAGACATCTAATGGTAAAATATAAAGAGGCTCGTAAAGAGAAACTATATGGTAGGGTCCCTAGAGAGGTTATGAAGTGGGTTTTGGAAAGTAATTAGTTCCTATGAAGTATATTAAGTTGATTAAGGATATTTATGATGGAGATATAATTAGTGCGATAACAATTGGAGGAATCACAAGTTTCCTATTCTTATAGGTTTGCATCAAGGATCAACATTAAATTCATATCTCTTTGCAGTAGTGATGGATGAACTTACCAAATCGATCCAAGAGGAAGGCATGTGGTGTATGCTTTTTGTAAATGATATCATATCATATCATATCATATCATATATCATATTATTTACTATATAGAAAAGCAAAAGTTGAGAGAAAGTTGAATCCTACAATTAAGGTTGTTTTGCCACGCATGAAAAAAGCCTATTTAAAATTTTACTACTTTGGTTTGGCACTAACACATTTTTATTGTCATTTTTTTTTTTTTGGCATGGTAAAAATGAGAAAATTATGGATGACAACAAGGTGCTACTTTTCCAACTCACTCTTTTTATTTTTGTGTTATAATTTAGTTAGTATTCACATGCTATCTATCTAATTAATAAATACTCACATGATATTACATACTATTTCTCTAATTGCATGTTTCCTCACATGTTATTTATGTATATATCCTACATGCTTTGATTGTAAATATTCTTTAACGTTAATATTCACATGTTACATTATAAGTAAATAAATACTCATATGTATACACATATAAATGTTTGGAAAACTTTTTCCAAAAAAAAAAACCAAAATGCCAAAGCTACATTTGGATTGGGCTGATTGCGTCTGCGTCTGCATTTTGTTTGTTTGTTTTTTTTTTTTTCCATGCGTTTTTGAGATTGTGGCTACTGTTCATGCACTGTTCAATGAATAGTAGCCGCAAAGTTTGACTTTTCAAATTTTTTTTGGGCCAATTAGTGCACATCGTGTATTGTTCACAGACTCACAAATTTCACTTTTCAGCAACTTTTTCATTAAAAATGGATCCCACGGTACTATTTACACATTTAAAAATTATTTTGCTATAGTGTTTTTCAGTTTTCAGTTTCAATTTTCAGTTTTCAGCTGTATCCAAACGGGCTCTAAGTATCTAATTTCTTCCTTAAAAAGATAACATTTAAAATAAATTAAAATGAGATATTATCTTTTGGATAGATATTGTGGGATGCTTAATATATTCCCCACATGTAATCAAACTTCAAATATCTTGAATCAATAATTCATAAACACAAAATCTAAATGCTTCCGATTAAGTATGACTAAAATAAGGCATAGAGGGTAAGTTTAGTAAAAGTAGAAACAAAAACAAAGGAGGGGTAGTATAAGATTACTTTCAGGCTCTCGGCATGGAAGGCATGATTGGCCAATTTCTTCATCTTTGCCCATTTTTCACCTTCAGATGCCGAAAGCCCATCTCCGAAGAGCTTCTTCATATAGCCTACAGCCGCTTCCTTCGGATAAGCTTTGTCTTTATTGTTCAGTATCTCTTTGATAAGCTCTGGTTCTGTAATGACCAGTTGAGGTTGAGTGCCATACCATTGAAGAAAATTCTTCCCTGCACCGAAGAGAGGGGGAATGTAAGAAAATGAAAAATGATCAAATTTAGTAAAACGTACATAGTTGGAGTTCTTTTTTTTTTTTTTTTACCATATTTGTTGACCCATGAATGAACATGAGGCTGAACTCTGGACAATAAGTCATGTGATAAACCCATTGGCCTACTCAAGGCTTCTTTTTTCATGTTCAAAATTTCTTTGGTGCTTCCACCGACGAATCTGTAAGGAAGACCTGTGATTCCCTGTGAACGCATTTGATGTTGTATGCGAATAGGAGTCCACCATAGTTTGTGAACGACCCGGATTAGAGCCAAGACAATGTAGAGGCAGAGAGAGCTTGAAAAAAAGATTGCAAAGATTCTAACAGCACCCATTTTTTCTTTTTCCACGAAACTTTTTGGAACTTCACTTCAGAATCAGTACATATGATTTTCCTCAAGGTAGGTTTCAAAGTCTGTGTGATGGAATGGTGGGATAGAAATGAGAGGGTGAGAAATGATACTGATGTTTTATAGTTGCAGATGACAGACTGAACTAACTGAAGTGTGCTACCAAAGACCCTGATAACTGCAGTGTGAAATGATACTGATGTTTTATAGTTGTAGATGAGAGACTGAACTAACTGAAGTGTGCTACCAAAGACCCTGATAACTGCAGTGTGCTACCAAAGACCCTGATAACTGCAGTGTGCTAACTGACGTGTGCTACCAAACACACTGATAACTGAAGTGTGCTACCAAACACACTGATAACTGAAGTATGCTACCAAAGAAACTGATAAGTGTGCTACCAAACATACTGATCACTAAAGTGTGCTAAACAGGGGCGGAGGGAGGGGGGAGGAAATATAGTACATTGGTATGTTCTGGAATATGGAGTGGACGAAGTGGCAGCCTGGTAGAGGGGAAAAGTAAAAAGAAAAGTCACTGATAACTGAAGTGTGCTACTAAACACACTGATGTTAGGTGGAACAAGAAGCCTCACAACTGCCCAAAGTCCATTACCACAAGGAGAAAATTGGTTACAGACAAAAGGATAGAATGATTGTCAGGTCTTCTAGATTTAGTGTGTGGGTCTCAGCTTCATTTGTCGGTATTCCCCACTTGTGGTTCACAGCTAAAATCTTCTTAAATTTAAGAGAATCTTCAGCAATTTATTCGTATTTTTATAAAATTCAAACACCTCTAAAATTTATGAAGTAAAATTTAAATTCTAAAATGTTAAGGGAGTAAAATTCAAACATTTCCAAACTAGTTTTAAAATAAAAGTAACAAATTCAAAATGACCTCAAATTGTGCAATTCACAAATTAGGCATTAATTTAGTCATTCTGTCTATTTGCAGATAAAATTTTTTAGGCGATGAGAAATTTTTGACAAGATCAATGTTTTCCGAGAAGATTTTGAGATTTTACTTCGATTCATTTACTAGTTTCTCAGATTTGTTCTAACTTGACTAATTCTTTCTACACTCGATATAATTGAATTTGAAGAATTATATAATACGTAAGTGCTTCAATTAGATCAAGCAAAGCTTTTACAATGGTTTATTGGAGTTTGGATTAAGCTTTTACAATAGTTAATTTTTTGAAGTTGATTAATGCCACTATAAAATAATCCATTTCTTAACAGTCTCTGCCCCACACCACCCTAACCTACCTTTGCTCCCACCCTACATGGGGTTTCCTGCCCCAAGGGAGGATGAGCTACCCATGGTCCAATATATACCATCCCTCCCTATTGTCATCCTTAATAAGCTGATTTATTTTGTTGGCTTCTAATGTCACCTCATAATTTACAATAATCACTTTTTTGACATTAAAAAATCTCAAATTATTGCTGCAAAACATAACCAGCAAGACAACGTCATTTGATTATGTTATGAGACCTCAAGCCTTTCTAGTTTAAGGGATCATTTTTCATTATAAAATAAAATATGTGTCTTTTGGCTGGTATCTCTTCACATATTAAAGTGGATATCCCTTAATAGTGTAGATGACTTTTACTAAATGCTAACCACTAACTACACATAATAGTTGTTTTGAAAGCTCATAAAAGAAACCAAGAGACATTTAGATGGCTCTCCAATTAAATAAAAATTTGGTTACAAAAAATGTGCCATATAACATTTAGGCTTGTTTAAGTAATGGTTTGACACTTTTCTCAACCAAAAAAAAAAAAAGTACTGGTTTGACATAATTTCTTCCCATTAGCTTAATTGGTAAAGTCTTTTATAGTAGAATAAGAGATTTGAAATTTGATCCACACCTACACCAAAAATCAATTAACGTCTTGGTCTAATGTTAAAGAGCAATCATCACGTGAGGACGCCATAAGTAGAAACTCAAAAAAAAAAAAAAAAAAAAAAACAATTTCTTCCATACATAGTCATATATTTTAACAAGATCGAGTTTATTTTTCCTAATCCAATCAAACTTACCATCATAATGTTCAACTATCAATTTTTTTCACCCTATAAATTTCCTTCTCTATAAACACAAGTATTTTAGTAATAACTTCCATATATAAAGACCGTATATGTTGTCTTTTTGTTAATGAATAATAGGATGCTATGAACTCCATATATTGAATATGCATTACTCAGTAAAGCTCGGCTTGTTTAAAGCCCTAAAGTCAATAACCACCATTCATTTTCTTCCTCTATCCTTGAGATACGTAAGAAAAGAATAAAAAAAATTAACTGCAAAATGAATAGAGCCAGTGTAAATTTACATAGCTATTGTAGCAACTATGTATTTTTACACAATTTTGCATAAGTAGCCTGATGTGAGTGAATTTTGGGCTTGATTGGCTAAAATGTGGTACTTTCTTTGAAAAGTCACATGCTAAAATAAAAACTATTATAAAATTAGAACAAAGTTTAGTTACAAAAACCTTAGTCAATAAAATAAACATTACAATATATTTTAAAAATCCAACCATTGAATTGTATGTTATTTACGTTCTTAATACACATGTCAAATTTTGTGTCAATCAGATATTATTTACTATATGATTTATAAGTTTATATTTTATACATAATTTTAAACTACAAAAACTTGCAATTTAAATAATTTATTGATAACATGGCTATTGATCTTTAATTTTTTAGAAATTTTTGCAAGCATGGAGGATATAAAAAGAAGATATAATCCAATGATGGATTTTTCAAAATTCACCTCCAATAAAAGAATATTGAATAAGGTTGTAGCCTAAGGATATAATTAATTTTGTAACTAAACTTTGTCCATAAAGTTATTTAACCTTGCCAAAAAACATTACTTAGGGTCCGTTTGGTTGGAATGGTGAAAAAGTGGGAGGATAGAAAAGATTTTAATTTTTTCCTTTTTGTTTGGCTGGGAGTGGAAAAATGGAGGGATGGAAAAAGTGAGTTTGTATAAATTTACGCATATACCCTAATTAAAAAATGATGCCCAATTAAAACCAAAAAAGTGACAAACAACCAAAAAAAAAAAAAAATCATGTCCATAAAAAAATCACATCTAAACAAAAAAAAAAACAAAAAAAAACATAAATGAAAGCAAAAGAAAAAGAAAGAGTACTAGACAAGCCTGCCGAGTAAATCAAAATCAAAATCAAAAGAAAAAAAAAAAAAAAAGAAAGAAGAAGAGGCAGGCAACGAGCATGCCTAGTAAATCCAAAAAAAAAAAAAGAAGAAAGAAGAAGAAGAAGAAGGAGGAGAGGAGGCATGCAACGCCCAGAGGGAAAAAAAAAAAAAAAAGAAAAAAAAAAGTGTGAAGAAAAGCAAGTGGATGAAGCCCATGTGCAATTGCATATGGACATTTTCGACCAAAAATGATGCCCAATTTCTCCTTTCAATTTTCTCTTCATTTTGGGGAGAAAACTTTTTGGTGGGTTCGGAGAGAAAACACCTAGATCCCACCATTTATTTTCCTTCCTGCTCACCCAACCAAACACACTCTAAAAAAGTTTTCCTTCCCATTTTCTCTCCAAAGTTTTCCATCCACCATATTTCACCTCCAAACAAACACATCCTTAGACTAGAGACCATTTAACTTGAAAATGCTCATTATATATATATATGCTTATACTTCAAAAAATCATAATTATTAATTAGTACGTATTTGATAAAAAAAATTAGAATAAATTGAATTTATAAATTATATTATAATTGGACAAAGTTTGGCTACAATTTAGTTTGTAGCTAGTGGCTACAACTTCACTCAATATATTTTTATCGTATGTAAATTTTGACAAATCCACAATTAGATTACATTTTTTTCTTATAACCTCTATGCTTTTAAAATTTTCATAAAATCAAAAATGAATAGCTATGTCATCAATTAAATGTTTAAATTTTAAGTTTTGTAGTATAAAATTATGAACAAAAAAATAAAAAATAAATTGAGTAGTAAATAACTCCCGATTATCACAAAATTTGATATGTTTGTTAAAAATATAAAGAATATGCTATCTAACAATTAGATTTTCAAAATATGTAGTCATATTAGTTTTTTTAGTAGACGTATTAGCTATTGGTTACAAATTAGTTTATAGTCAAACTTTATCCATTATATTTGTATCAAATATGTATAATAATTTTGTTGCATGTAAAGGAGAAGGGTTTAAGTCATTATGAATTTAACTTCATAAATAAGAAAACTTATAAGGTTGGAAAGAATTGATGGCTAGGAAATTTATGAGAAAACTCATGGTGACAATGATAGATTTACTTATCCTTATTCTCCTTGAAGTGCAAGCTAATAATCTTGTCTCTACTTCTTCCTATCCTTCACTTTCAAACCCACTTCCAATTCCCTTTGAACTTGACAATGTTAAAGGACTAGTTTATAATTGCCTTGATGTAAATGTCGCACATTGTAAAAAAATGGCTAAAAATCTTCTGTTATCTTCTTTGCAGAATGTGTTAGTATGTGTTAGAGATAACATTATGCATCGAGACGACCAAGTGTGGCCAAAGGCTCAACAAGGCTTGCATCATTGCACTGTAGAGAATGAGCGGACCCTTAAGTTTTTCATTGATTTTGTAGATTGTTTACTTTAATGGTTTGAAAGAATGAAAGAGGATTGAGATGTCATCTATATATTTATATAAAACCGAAACTTCTAAAACTCTCACAATTTTCCATGTTAGCACAATATTAAAAAAAAATAATAATAATAATAAAACTTTTCTAAAACCCGAACCCGATGCTCTGCCTTCTCTTTCTCCAAAATGCACGCCTTGCCTTCTCTCCTTCTACCAGCTCCCCCAACCCAACGCTCTTCTATGCTCCCTCTCTACCAACTCCCCCAACGATCAGACCCATGGCAAACCAACAGCAAAGCATCTAAAGACACCATACCCACCATACCTATAGATTCCTCAATCAAAACCCACCATACCCACAAACCAATAGACATCTTCTTCCTCAGGACAGATCTATAATAAATACTATATAACTGAAACTTTTGAATCTTAATTTATTAATCTCTCGAGAGAATGCCACATCAGCTTTGTTGGCTCCTTACTCACTAGCCACAACTAAGGAGGTCGATAATGTGCCGTACATGACAGAAATTTCCGAAAGTGAAAAAGTTAAATAAAAAAAAAAAAATTAGTGGCAGAACTCACATTGTTGCCATTGTTATCACTTTTTTCCTGTTGTCATCTCACGTCGCTGGTCATCTCCCTATACTACTCAAGTTTTCTCCGTCTACCCTACCTTTCTATTTCATCTCCTTCTTCTCATGTTTTGAGTTGTACTACCATCCTTTATTTTTCTTTTATATTATGTGGTAGTTGTGGGCTTTTGGTTTACGAGCCACCTAACATCTCATGTGAATTTGCTGTAGTGTTTTGAAACTTGAAACAACTTTTTGAAATTTTTAATTTCAATTATACATGCTTTCATTTGTTATTATTAGTTTTTTATTGTTATCATCCAAGTCCCTTTTTTATATCACCACATTTATTATTATTATTATTAATGCTGAAATTTAAGTACTAATAGACAGGTATATTAGTTAAAATATATGCACATATAATTTTAAGTATTTTAAACAAATTATATGAACTCTAATTAATAAATATTTAAATATATTCAAAATCTAAGTACTCCAATCAAAAGAATTCAGTTATTTAGTTTACAACTTCATGTCTACAATTTGTCATTTAAATTTTATATTTGCCCTCACATAACATATAGGGTGTGTTTGTTATTGTTGCTTAAATAATAGTTTTTAGTATTTAAACAATATTATATGTATTTTCACACACTTTTTCATTCACACATATTTCCATAAAACAACAATAACATTATTAAAATTCTCCTACCAAACAAGCCCTAATAATTGAGACTTCTAGAACCTTTTAGACATGAAGAGAGTTTAGCCTCATCATTACCATTAAAGGTGTTTGACAAAATGTCTTAGAGAAATTTGAAATTACTTCAATTATTTTCTTTTATATGTTTTGATCTATTCATGTAGGGAGTAACGAGGGTTTTCCCTATTTTAATAGTCATAGATTACAAAATGAACATTTGGTGAATATCTATAAATTTCTATAATATGGTTTTTTTTTTGTTTTTTTTTTTGTTTCATGTTGTTATTAGTTCTTGAGATTAATGAGGGCTATGATTCCTAGGTATAACCTATTAAAAAAATAAACTGAATTCCTAGGCATTGATTTTGATCTTTTACTCAAATTTTGTTGCTTAATAATTTATAATCAAAATAATTGATAATCAAGTAGATAGTAAATATACTTTTTTTCATTCTAATAAAATTTAATAAATTCAAAGCAAAAGTATGATTTCCCATGCATTGCACGGGATTAGCAACTAGTTTATACATAAAATCCAGCTAGCTCGAGTTTTGGATTTGGTAATTGTAGGGGCCTTTTTTGTGTAGTTGCGTATTGGACTGGGCTGCCTCCTGCGGTAATGGGCCCTGATGTTTTCTGAGTAAGGGAGTTGGGGCCGGTCCAATTTTAACTCAACTTGGGCCGGTTTGTGCACAAACTTATGCCTTGTCTGCCAGGAGTAAGCTTACGGCAAGCAAAACTGTTTCAGACGAGTTACGGCAGGCAGATAGAATAATAATAATCAAAACAGAGTATTTTGACTATTTAAATAAATGGTTATATAATCCCTATTTATAAAGTATAAAGCATGATTACAGTTGTGATAATGTCATTGCATAGAGAAAACTAAAGGAGGAAGAAAATAATACGAACTAATCAAATGGGCATAAATCAAGTTTTAAGTTTAGTCTGCCGAAGCAAGGCCAAAGAGGGGAGAGCGCCTCTTCTCATTGCAAATAATCTCCCAGGAAAAAGATCCTGCCATGGGGATTAATGGCTTTGAGGGAGTCGGACCTGAATGGTTATTGCCCACAAATAATCCTTGTTACGTTTTGGAAGAAAGCAGGATTTGAAGGGGGAGAGAGAGAAAACGATCTACTGGTGCATGCCCATTGAACTATCTCTCTCTTTTTTCCTTAGTTTCCTCTCTTTTCTTCTCTGTTTTTCTTTCTTATCTTTTTTTCTCTTCTTTTTACTCTGTTTTTCTTTCTTACTCCGTAAATGCTCTGTTTTTTTCCGTCCTCCTTTCAGGGCATGGCAAGAGCCTTTTTTTAGTGCCTGTCGTGACCAAGGTTTTACCATTTTGCCCCTTAACCGCCTTTGTCTGGTCTGGGCGTACTTGCCGACCACCAGAGGTGTGTGCCACTCACTCTTGCCAGACAGAGGCAGGTTTCATTTCTCCGTCTACCGTAGCACTTCTTTCCTGCCATGGTATAAATGCTTTCTCTCTCTACTCTCAAGGCCTGCACCCAACGGTTCCCCCTCAAACTTGCCTCTTTTGGGTGGTCTGTCATCCCAGCAGGACGTACCTCCCAAAAGGGCTTGGGCAGGAGCCGCAAATAGATCTTTTCCCCTCTCCCCACCACCAAACCATACCCCCCTTACCTCTTACCTCTGGCCCATGGCCCCACCACGTCCTATATTGGCTAGGTATAGGCTAGTGGTGCCTGGGCCTTGCGCGTGTTTTCCTTTCAGATATGTCCAAGAGTATGCCTGCTGCTCATGCGTCTGCCGTGATCTAGAGACTCTCCGTCTGTGTTTTCTGACCTTTCATGTGGGCTTTTCTTTGGTTTCCCGCTCCATTCAAGAGCTGGGCTTTGTCTGATGATGGGCCTTACATTTCTTTGGTCCACTCTTGATTTTCTTTATTTCCTGCAACATTGAACTGTTATTCCTGCCGTAATAACTTAATCCTGCTGGACCTCTTTTGGGCCAGCCATTTATCCCTTTTCTCAGTGGCCTGTCATGGGCACTATTTTGCTTTTACTTATGGGCTCCTATGTCCCTTTGGGCTTTCCCTTGAGCATCCACGGCCCGATTGCTTTCTTTGGGCTTCCTCGGCCCGTTTGCTAATTCCACACTCCCATGAGCTTTTTACTAACTTCATTGGCCTTCCCCGGCCCAATAACCTTATTCTTATCTTTGGGGTTCATGGGCCTGCCATAAACCCCTTACTCTCTTAGTTTGCATTACCTTGGGCCTGCGGTGGCCCTTTCTCACTTTTCTACCTCATACACTGCCCATGGGATGCTATTTCTTTCTTTCCTGGCTTCTTTGAGCCCGCTTGCCTCTTTAAGACCCATTTATTTATTTATTGGGCTTGTGATCCATTATTCCTGCCGCTTGGGCCTAATGGGTTTTTGCTATCTATTTTGTCAATTCTTTGTTGCCCTCATTATTGGGCTTTCTTTCTGCCTGCCTGGGCTTCCACAAATGGCCCTCAACAGTAATATATATAAATATATATATATATATATATATATATATTGTGTCTTCATTTAATTTGTTGGTTTCTAAATTACATGCTTGACATGTGAAAGTCTATTATTACAGTGAAAATACAACAAATTCTTGTTATGGCACCTGAAAAAAAAATATTAATCTTAATTTTTTAATACTAGAGTAAGTTATTGGTGATGATTTTCGAGGTCAAACTTTGTTGTGCAGGCAAGTGCCCTCGGGCCACCCAAGTGATTTATTGCAAGTATGAGTATGGGTATCGGCCTTATCAGGCTTTCCAAATTTGGGAGTACAGATGCCTACTGATGGGTAAAAATTGTGCAACATTTGGGCTTGACGGATTCTTCATCATGGGCCGACATTAAGTAGGGGCCCAAGGCTTAGCCTCGCTTAAAATGCTTGATGCGCACGTTTAAAATCCGAGGGAATCCCAGAAAATCAGGAAGTTCGCGCTAGGGCAATTCTAGAAGATCCGCCTTAATGAAGAAACTCGCCCTATAAGGAAATATTTGCCCATCACGTTTGGGATTTCAGAGTCCTACAAGGAAAAGACTTCTAGTCCAAGGAGGAAAGACCAACTTTCTTCTACTATAAAAGCTTGAATACTCTCGCAAATCAAGGTACGCAAAAAAACACCCTCTCTAGCACTCTAGAGTTGAGAACAATTCTAACTCGATCGTCGGAGAATATTTGGTCGACACCACACCGGTGCCCACGGCAAGATCACTTTCTTTTTCTTTGCAGGTTGTTAGTTGCGGCAAGCGTGGACTGTGCGGCTCACTGGTGATTTCACGGCATCATCAGTTGGTGCCGTCTGTAGGGAACGCGAAAAGGATTATCACCTCTTGAACGTAAGAGTTGCATGGTACTCACTCGTTCAATGGCCACCACCAGCAATGCCCAAGGAGACGAACCGCCAAGATCTACCGCACTGGAAAGGCAGGTCCAGACCCTTATGACGGCGGTCGAACGACTCACAAAGCAGAATCATGATTTGGAGGAACAACTACGTCAAAGGGATGTAGGACCTAATCCTCAGGAACAAAACCAGGAAGGTGACAGTGCCGAGCGATGGGAGCGGGAGAATCCAGAGGACAGCAACATCCCAAGCCGACAGGAGCGGCAAAACAAGAGCCTTCCGTCTCTCACGGGTCTTGCTCCCCCACCTATCATCGTGAAGATGCAGGCGATGAAGTAGTAGATGGAGGTCATGATGAACGCCCTGAAGGGGCGGGTATCCTCCGACCTCGACGATTTAGTGAACAGGATCGACTCACCATTCACTGCGTCCGTCAACTCATCCCCCCTGCCACCGAAGTTCCGAATGCCTCAGATCGAAAGTTACGACGGGGTCAAAGACCCCCTTGATCATCTAGAGACCTTCAAGACCCTGATGCACCTTCAGGGGGTACCTGACGAGATCATGTGCAGAGCGTTCCCGACCACACTAAAGGGACCTGCGAGGGTTTGGTTCGGTAGACTGACACCGAACTCCATCAATACTTTCAAGGAGTTGAGCGCCCAGTTCACCTCCCACTTCATTGGCGGACATCGGTACAAGAGGTCCACCGCGTGCTTGATGAGCATCAAGCAACGAGAAGACGAGACGTTGCAAGCCTACATAACCCGTTTCAACAAAGAAGCCCTTTCGATCGACGAAGCGGATGATAAGATAATGGTAGCCGCGTTTACAAGCGGGCTGCGGAAGGGGAAGTTCTTGTTTTCCTTGTACAAGAACGACCCGAAGACCATGGCGGAAGTACTCTATAGGGCTACCAAGTATATGAATGCAGAAGACACACTGTTGGCCCGCGAAGAGAAACCTAAGAAGAGGGAGAGGCAGGAGGATACTCGACAAGATAGGGGGCGAAAGGTAGCTAGAACCGGGGATTAGCGTGATGAAAGGCGCTTCAGGACCCCCACAGGAAGATTCACCAATTTCACCCCATTAACCGCCCCAATCGACCAAGTACTGATGCAAATCAAAGATGAAGGAGCATTGACATTCCCAAGGAAGTTGAAAGGAGATCCCAACAAAAGACCGAGGGACAAGTATTGTCGCTTTCATCGGGACCATGGGCATGACACTGCCAACTGCTACGACCTGAAGCAGCAGATTGAGGCACTGATCAGACAGGGAAAGTTACAAAGGTTCGTCAGCAAGGAAAAGACCGACAAACCGGAAGAGCAGACCCCACGACGGGAGAACGAGCGCCCCAGACCACCAATAGGGGACATTCGGATGATAATAGGGGGCACAGTTGCAACCGGGTCTTCCAAAATAGCCCGCAAAACCTACCTTAGGACGGTTCATAGCGTCCAACTCACAGGATCCGTACCGAAGATGCCACGAATAGGTTACCCCGTCATACACTTTTCAGAGGATGATGCTCGGAGACTTCACCATCCTCATGACGATGCACTGGTGGTCAGCCTACAGATTGGGGATTATAATATGCATCGGGTACTCGTCGACAACGGCAGCTCAGCGGACATCCTGTACTATCCAGCATTCCAGCAGATGAGAATTGACAGGGAACTATTGTCCCCAACGAACGCCCCACTCGTAGGATTTGGGGGCGCAAAGATATTCCCTTTGGGCGCAATAACTGTAACAGTGACCGCAGGTGACTATCCTCAGCAAATCACCAAGGAAGTAACATTTCTCGTGGTCGACTGCTCGTTCGCCTACAACGCCATCCTCGGCCGACCAACTCTCAATGCCTGGAAGGCGGTAACTTCGACGTACCACCTAATGATTAAATTCCCGACGGAGTACGGGGTAGGAGAGCTACTGGGAAATCAAGTCGCTGCCCGAGAGTGCTATATTGCCGTGATAGAAATGGAGGATCAACAGCAGACGATGTGTATCGGGAAATAGAAAGTAACGGCAGAGCCAGTTGAAGAACTAGAAGAATTAAGACTGGACGATGCACGGCCTGAACGGACGACCAAAATCGGCACGCTAGCCAGTTGGCCGGTGCGACAGACGATCACAACTTTCCTAAGAAGTAACCAAGACGTCTTCGCTTGGAACCATGAAAACATGCCGGGTATTGACCCATCAGTCATGGTCCACAGGTTGAATGTGTCACCCTCTTTTCCTCCAATCCGGCAAAAGAAACGAGCCTTCGCCCAGGAGCGGGATAAGCCATAGCCGAGGAAGTTCAGAAGTTACTAGGGGCAGGCTTCATCAGAGAAGTATACTATCCCGACTGGCTGGCGAACGTCGTTATGGTGAAGAAGGCAAACGGGAATTGGCGGATGTGTGTAGACTTCACAGACCTCAATAGAGCTTGCACCAAAGACAGCTACCCGCTCCCACGGATAGACACCCTGGTGGATTCAACTGCAAGACATCAGCTCCTAAGCTTCATAGACGCCTTCTCGGGCTACAACCAAACCCGGATGGATGTATCTGATCAAGAAAAAACCTCCTTCGTCACCAGCCAGGGATTATTCTGCTACAAGGTAATGCCCTTGGGACTCAAGAACGCTGGAGCAACATACTAGAGGCTAATGAACAAGAGTTTGCACACCAGATAGGCAGGAATGTTCAGGTTTACGTTGACGACATGTTAGTCAAAAGCCTGCGCGAGAAAGATCATCTAGACGACCTCCGAGAAACATTCAACACACTTCGGTCATTCAGCATGAAGCTAAATCCGAGCAAGTGCGCGTTCGGAGTCACGGCGGGAAAGTTCCTGGGTTTTATGGTGTCCCAGAGAGGGATAGAAGTCAACCCGAAGAAGGTACGGGTCATAATGGAGTTAGAACCCCCGAGGACGGTCAAGGAAGTCCAGAGTTTAAATGGAAAGATTGCGGCCCTAAACAGATTCGTCTCAAGGGCAACAGACAGGTGCTTACCATTCTTCCGAACCCTAAGAAAGTCATTTGAGTGGACGAATGAGTGCCAAGCGGCCTTCAACGACTTAAAGGCGTATCTCTCATCTCCTCTATTACTCAGTCCTTCCGTGCAAGGTGAAGAACTCTACCTTTACTTAGCAGTCTCGCATGCCGCAGTAAGCGCAGCTTTAGTAAGGGAGGAGGAAGGGATACAAAAACCTGTCTATTTTACCAGCCGTGCACTCCGTGGTGCAGAGGAGAGGTACCCCCAGATGGAGAAGTGGGCTTTCGCACTAGTAATAGCTGCGCGGAGACTTAAGCCGTACTTCCAGGCACACACAATCATTGTCTTAACAGACAAGCCACTAAGGAAAGCTATGAACAGCCCGGAAGCAGCAGGAAGAATGGCCTTGTGGGCAATAGAGCTAAGCGAGTTCGACATTCAGTACCGCCCACGGACGGCTATGAAAGGACAAGCAGTAGCTAACTTCATCGCCGAATTTACACTCGGGGAGGACCAATTGGAAGAAGTAAAGGAACAGTGGAAAATCTACACAGACGGGTCCTCAAACAGGCGAGCCGGAGGAGCTGGGGTCGTAATACAAACTCCGCAGGGAGACACGATACGATGCAGGATCCGCCTGGATTTTCCAATAACCAACAACGAGGCAGAGTATGAGGCCTTGGTGGCGGGACTAGACCTCGCAAAAGCCGCAGGAGCGGAGAACGTAATTGTCCATTGCGATTCGCAAGTGGTAACAAGTCAGATCAATGGCGACTACGAATGCAAGAACGATAGAATGAAGAAATACTTGGAAGAAGTGAAGTACCGGACCAACAGTATCAAAGTCGAATTCGTTCAAATCCCGAGGGAAGAGAACGGGTGGGCTGACCAACTAGCAAAATCTGCATCAGCCGAGTTCGTAGTGGTCCCCGAACAGGTATTGTCATTCATGCAAACATCCTCATTAATCGATAACGAAACAAACATGCAGGTTGAGGACTCTGGGGGTGACTGGACTACGCCATTGATCGCCTACCTAAAGGCCGGGGTGTTACCGGATGAGAAAGGTGCTGCCAGAAAATTGAAGGTCCAGGCATCACGATTCGTGCTGATAAAAGACATCTTATATAAAAGAGGTTTCTCTCGACCATACCTGAGGTGTTTGTGCAAAGAAGAGGCGAATTATGTAATGAGAGAGGTGCACGAGGGTATCTGCGGAAACCACTCAGGGGCGCGGTCACTGGTGCATAAACTGATCCGTGCAGGGTACTACTGGCCTACAATGATGAAGGATGCGCAGGCCTATGTCCAATCTTGCGACAAATGCCAGAGGTTCAGCAATTTCATTAGGCAGCCGTCCGAAGATCTGACACCTATGACGGCACCTTGGCCGTTTGCGCAATGGGGACTTGACATTATGGGCCCCCTTCCTACAGCAGTCAGGCAGTTAAAATTCCTAGTCGTCGGCATAGACTACTTTACCAAGTGGGTCGAGGCAGAAGCCTTAGCCACCATCATGGAGAAAAATATCCGAAGTTTTGTCTAGAGAAACATCATATGCAGGTACGGGATACCCAGGGTACTGGTCTCTGACAACGGCAAACAGTTCGACAACAATGCTTTCAGAGATTTCTGCGCGGAGCTCGGGATCAGGAATCATTACTTGTCACCCGCACACCCACAGGCGAACGGATAGGTTGAGGTCACAAACCGATCCCTACTCAAGATAATCAAGACCAGTCTTGAAGGAGCAAAAGGCATATGGCCAGACGAACTACCTAGTGTCCTATGGGCATACCGGACCACAGCAAGAACACCCACTGGAGAAACACCGTTCCAACTTGCGTATGGGACAGAAGCTGTCATTCCTGCAGAAGTGGGACTCACCAACTACCAGGTGGAAAGCTACGACGAAGATGTGAACAAAGAAGCTATGCGCCTCCAGCTTGATCTACTGGACGAAGTCAGAACGATGGCCGAGCAAAGGCTAGCACGCTATCAGAATCTCATGGCAAGACATCACAACAACAAAGTAAGGCATAGGGACTTCAAGGTCGGGGACCTAGTACTACGGAAGGTAATGGGTGCCGCCAGAGACTCCTCACAAGGAAAACTCGGCCCCAACTGGGAAGGACCCTACAGGATTACGTCATGGCTAAGGAAGGGCACCTACCACCTCGACACATTGGATGGACGAAAGCTACAGCACCCATGGAACTCAGAGCATCTTCGGAAATACTACTAGTAGAAAAAAGAAGAATATGAGAAAAGATTTTCAATTTCCCCTATTTATTTTTCTGTTAACTTTTACGACGTTTTCTCCAACTTTTGATACAATCTTTTTGTGCCTTTTTAAGCCCAAGGGGGCAGGCACTTGGTTTTTTATTTATTTATTTGAGTATTCACAGACAACTTAATTTTTTCGCATGGATATGGGTACGCTACAAGGAACATGTCTGCGAAGCGGACGGATCACCGAAACGGTGAAAAATTCTTACAAGTCCATAACATGGACGGTGCAGATGAAGGTGATATAACCGCCACAAAGTGGACGGATCACCACAACGATAAGAGAACTGTCTGCAAAGCGGACGGATCACCGAAACGGTGAAAACTCTTACAAGTCCATAAAATGGACGGTGCAGATAAAGGTGATATAACCGCCACAAAGTGGACGGATCACCACAACGATAAGAGAATTGTCCGCAAAGCGGACGGATCACCGAAACGGTGAAAACTCTTACAAGTCCATAAAATGGACGGTGCATTTAAAGGTGATACAACCGCCACAAAGTGGACGGATCACCGCAACAATAAAAGAACTGCCCACAAAGTGGACGGACCACCAAAAATGTTAAAATTTTTACAAGTCCAGAAAATGGACGGTGATTTAAAGGTGATATAACCTCCATAAAGTGGACGGATAACCACAACGATAAAAGAACTGCCCACAAAGTGGACGGACCACCAAAAATGTTAAAATTTTTACAAGTCCAGAAAATGGACGGTGATTTAAAGGTGATATAACCGCCACAAAGTGGACAGATAACCACAACGATAAAAGAACCCCCACAAAGTAGACGGATAGTATATCCATGAGTCCATCTAATAGACGGATCCAATTAAAAGTGAGATAACTACCACAAAATGGACGGATCCCCATGGTAGCTCTCAAAAAGCAGACGGATCAAAAAACCGGTGCAACCCGTTCACGTGCTCATGGATTGGACGGACCCTCCAAAAGGTAAGTTTTTCCAAATTAACAATTCCCATACAGAAAGACGGAGGGAAAAATCCTCACGGATGCAAATGCTCAATCAAAAACGAAAATATGCATAAACATAGTCAAAGGAAAAAACATTGTTCGATGTGAAGGCTGACATAAAACAGAAATAAATGTTTTAAGTACACATTGACGGATAAGTCTACCGTGAAACTACTCCAAACGTACAAAAAGGAACAAACCGTCCTCAAAATACAAAAATTACAAAAAATCAATCAACTTTCTTAGAGTCGGCATCCGGAACGTCCTTCGGCAAGGCTGATTCTCCGTCACCCTGAGCTGTTTCATCTCCAAAGAGGTCCTCCGTATTTTCGGAAGCGACGGGAACAGCAGAAGTTTGGCCTTGGTCATCAACTTTGATCACTGACACATCCAGCTCGGGATAGACCTTCTTGATCTGACGAAGCGAGTCGTCAAAGCCTTGCAGAAAAGAGTCTGCCAGCTCGCTCAACAAAGAGTCTGAGTCGCGGTACTCCTTGACGGCTACCTCTTTAGCATGACGGATCTCTTCCTTCAGTTCTTTGATCTCCTTCTCCTTCTTCTCCAAAACCGTCAACGCCTCGTCCGTCTTCTGCTCCAGCTCTTTCCTTGCCTTCTCAAAGAGCTCCAGCTTCTTCTCCATATTGGACCTCCATTTATGGAGTTGACCAAGCTCTTCATCCGTCTGTTCCGCCTTTGCACGCACCTG
Organism: Quercus robur; assembly: GCF_932294415.1. NCBI lineage: Eukaryota > Viridiplantae > Streptophyta > Magnoliopsida > Fagales > Fagaceae > Quercus > Quercus robur. The sequence continues at coordinate 64,069,509 of NC_065536.1, read as the reverse complement.
GTCCAAAGTACTCTCACGATTGAGACACCGATCCAGTAATCCCTTCATCATGACCAAGGACTACAAACGAAAAGAGAGCCCGTCACGTAATGTATTAAATAAAAAGAAAAAAAGAAACATAATGGACGGGCAAAACTTACTTGTGCAACAGCAAAGAGGCCCGTCTCTCCCATAGCCTCCGTCGAGTGGTTTCCTAGGTCCTCATAATCTTTCGCCGTGATAATAGACGACAGCTTCTCCAATGCAAACTTGGAGTCATCACGGAGGAAGGGAGGAGGTCTCTCTTGTTTGGAGTCTGGGGCCTTCATAAAACCTTTCCCCGTCCCATGCTTAGCTGGGGTGACAGTTTTGGCACCCTCAGCCATCAAGCCAACAACTGGTTCAAGAGAGATCTTGGGTTGTTTAAATGGACGGTCAAATTTTGATGTCGGCTTCCTCTTCGAGGCTGGAGCCGACCCCTTTGGTACCACCTTGTCAGATTCCTTCTTCTTGACGGCTTGAGATTTAATCAAAGCTCTCCTTTTTGCGTCTTCCATCTCTGCAAATAATGACGGATGAAATTAAACTAAATATAGTTAAATAAATGGCAAAGTAAAATCGACGGGCTTACATCTATGAACTCGCTCGTCGTATCTAATAGCCTCTTGAGTGTGCTCAGGATCGTCACAGTACCAATGTATGGTCTTCGGATTCACCAACTTAGCCCAGGTCCTTTCCTCCGGCTTAGTTTTTCTGCAAATCTTTTCAAGGAAACTGAATTCCTCAAGGCTAACTTGCGGGCGCCGTCTACCTGCAGAGAAAGACGATCAAGATATACACATAAAAATGGACGGGTATGAAAAGTATTACGAAAATGAGACGGGTGCATACACGATTGGTTTATCACTCCCCAGGTTGTGTTAACAGGCATGTACTCCGTCTCCCCTGAACGGTTCATCCATCTGTCACCCTCCAGGAAGAAGTAACGACTCTTCCAGTCTCTATTTGAGTCTGGGGTCTCAAAGATCACCTTCAACAAGGGGCTTCGACTAGCAAAACTGTACATCCCCCTTGACCTATCAATCTCGTCTGGACGGTAACAGTGAAGAAACTCACGAACCGTCAATCTCCTTTCTCCGTTCGACATTGCACCATAGAGAATCTCCATTGCTATGAAGACCCTCCAGGCGTTCGGAGATATCTGGGTGACGGACAACCCCAGATAGTGCAAGAGTTCCCTATGAAGTGTAGAGAACGGGAACCGAAGTCCTGCCTTCAACGCCTGCTCGTATACTCCAACACCTTCTACCCCTTCATAGTAACACTTCTCCGACACATAGGGTAGACGGATGGAAATGTAGTCCGGAATTTGGAAGTTGGTTCTAAAAGTGCTGAAATGTCTCTCCCTGATGACGGATGTGAACCTATGCACTGTCCACTCTGGTAACATGATGAACTGCCTTAGTCCATCAGCACCTACAATGGACTCCAGTGCTTGATTCCCGTCGTCATCAGAACCCTCTATTTCAACTATCTCCATATCCTCATTTGTTGAGGATGAAGAGGAGGCAGACGGACTCCTATCTTCACCGAGACTCTCTTGGTCTTTATGACCGGACGGGTATACATCCTCGTATTCCGTCCCGTCACGAACAACCGACTGGTTACTTGACGCACTAGACATTTCCTACAATTGACGATGAAACCTAAGACTGACGGGTTTGAAAGTATTGACGGGTGTAGTAAGCCTAACAACAATGCAAGGACGGAAATGTAACTTGACTATGATATTAAAGTAAGTACTTACCACACTTAGTAGAGGATAGTTGACGGTTGGTGTAATCTGCGGATACTCGTCCTCGACGGAGTGCTCTGACAAGGGTGACGACTTCGCTCTGACAAATGATTTCTGGTTGAAAATAGTAAAAATGGAAGAGTGATGTGCTTTATATATATATGGGAGATGCACGGAAGACGAAGCGACGCTTCGATCCAATACAACGGCCATTCAGAGATTGACACGTGGCATACCCAATAAACGTTGACAACCTGTCAGCACGCATCAATAGATTGTACCCTTCATGGAACCGTCAACTTTATGAATCTTCAGCTGACGGGTTGATCCATCTGGAATCGTCATCATTATGAACCTTAATCGTCATCCCCTAAATTTTTCTAACTGTCACCCTAATGCTCCGTCCATTAAAAAAATGATGACGGACCATAGGGTGAAGGGGGCAATTGATGGGTAAAAATTGTGCAACATTTGGGCCTGACGGATTCTTCATCATGGGCCGACATTAAGCAGGGGCCCAAGGCTTAGCCTCGCTTAAAATGCTTGATGCGCACGTTTAAAATCCGAGGGAATCCCAGAAAATCAGGAAGTTCGCGCTAGGGCAATTCTAGAAGATCCGCCTTAATGAAGAAACTCGCCCTATAAGGAAATATTTGCCCATCACGTTTGGGATTTCAGAGTCCTACAAGGAAAAGACTTCTAGTCCAAGGAGGAAAGACCAACTTTCTTCTACTATAAAAGCTTGAATACTCTCGCAAATCAAGGTACGCAAAAAAACACCCTCTCTAGCACTCTAGAGTTGAGAACAATTCTAACTCGATCGTCGGAGGGTATTTGGTCGACACCACACCGGTGCCCACGGCAAGATCACTTTCTTTTTCTTTGCAGGTTGTTAGTTGCGGCAAGCGTGGATTGTGCGGCTCACTGGTGATTTCACGGCATCATCACCTACTATCCAACTAGCTCTCTCAAACTCTTATAGAAGCAGTACCTTATGCACTAAGAATGACCTATTATCAATTTTACTACGAAAAGCTTACAAAATGACGTAGAAATGAATACTAATGATGCTACTTTAACAACTTAATAAATAAATATTTGAATTTCTTTTTATGTAATTGGTGCTACTTCAACAACATAATAACTAAATGCTTAAATTACTTTTTTATAATTGGTAATCAATTTGTAAGACTTGTGTTGTAAAAGTTATAGTATTCTAGCGTCACTTTAGTTGAAAACTTCTTTAATATAAATGATTAATTGCTTACTGTGGCTATTCAATGGCGAGCTTAGTGGTACCACAAACATAATAAGCTTTTATATTTTCTTTCTTTTCTTTTATGCATTATGCATAATTCTTATAGACTTGAGCACCTACTTTTTTAAATAGAAGCATATTCTTCTTTATCTACTTTATTTAATGAGTTTTGTTTCACTTTTTTTTTTATGTGCTATGGTTTCAGATTCGATCGAAGTGGTTTCAAAGTTGATGCAATAGCTAAACTTGATATACAAAAGTGTTTTAAGAGTATGTTTTTAATTGTAAAATAAAATTATTCAAGAATACTATTTTACCTAATTTTATACTATTATATTTTTCAATCTTAAAGTTATGTTGATTGCCGCATTTGACCTAAAATTGATATCATGTGGGAGTTGAATTATATTGGATCATACATATATATATATATATATAATTTGGTTCAAGTTACACCATTCAATATTTTGTAATTAGATGCGAATTTTAACAAATCCACAGTTAGATTATATTATCTTCATATATTCTTCATATTTGCAAAATTTCAAGATGATCAAAGATTAATAACCATGTCATCAATTAATTGTTTAAATTCGAGTTTATGTAATTTAAAATAATGCATAAAAAATGAGTTTATGGATAAAATAGTAAAAAAATCCAATTGACATGAAAATTGGCATGAAAATTAAAAACAAATAGAACATGTTATTCAACGGTGGGATTTTCAAAATATGAATTCTATAATAAATTATTTGGTAGTGTAACATTGCTTAGAATTATATCAGGTGTAACTTGAACCCAACTATATATATATATATATAGTCTATCAATTTTATGGATTGTGATGTTGGATAGTATCAAGCAATTTACCATTCTTCTTTTTTTCATGTCAAACAACATATTTTATAGTGTTCAGAAAAAGTGTTTTACATCTATAAGTATATGTGTAGTGATACAAGAAGGAATTTCCTCTTCCTCTAACCATATCCTCGTAGACTCTACATATATAGCATCCAAGGAAAGGGCATGGGCTACTCGGTTACTCCTATTGGAAACGCAGTGCAAGCCTACTTTAGTTTTTTTCTTTTCTTTTAATAATTTGATAATTGAGGGGAGGAGATTTGAACATTGGATGTTTCTGCTAAAACTATTAGGAAGTGCTAGTAGAGTACAAGACTCCTGGCCATCTAATTGGAGTGTTGAATTATGTTTGCAAAATTTTCATAAGATTTGTCAGATGATTGTAGTGTTTGAGAACAACAATGGCAACTCTTTTACTGTAGTATCTTCCTTTGCTCCAGTTTCTATCACGTACTTATTGTTTTATAAGCAGTGAATTCCAATGAAAATATTCCCAAAGAAATGGACTAGTGTTGTGTGATTAAAGCAACCCTAAGTCACATAGTTCTAATTTAAACTATAATAAAACATATGGGGTGTTATTAAAAATAGTCAGACTTAGAGATATATAGATACATTTTACTTTTTTTTTTTTTTTTTTTGGTGAAAATTTGTGAAATAATCTATTTATGCTGGGTTAAAGAATAGAGAAGAGAAAATATGACATAAGGAAATTTACGTAGTTCAACAATATGCCTGCGTCCACAGGAGGTGACAAACTAAAATTTTATTATAAGTTTGGAGATTACAACAATTACTTGAAGACACTCTCACACAAACCCAAACCTCAAATACAACCTTATTAGTTCTCTTACAAATAAATGGAGAACACCCTATTGTATTCAGACAAGATTTACAAGACACTCTAACTCCCTATCTCTAGTGCACACACGGAAGAAATTCTTTGCTATCTCACACAGGAGCTCTCTTACATCTTCTCTCAAACTCACCATCTATTTATAGCTAGTGATTCAGCCCAAGTTGAAACAGTTCTGATGATGCCGGAAATAATACCACCAGTGAGTCACACGTTCCTCGTACGATTCGCAAATGGCACCTGCACAACGAAAAGGAATAACCTAGTGGGGAGTACCGGTGTGGTACCGGCCAAACACCCTCCGAAAGTTAAGTTAGAATTATTCTCACTGCTCTAGAGTGCTAGAGAAGGTAAATTATGCGTACCTTGGTTTGTGAGGGTGCTTGGGTTTTTATAGTAGCGAGGGCTACCCCCCTTTTCCTTGGAGTAGAAGTCTTTTCCTTATGGGAGTCTTCTTGGGCGTATTTTACGGGATTCTTTCCATATAGGAGTCCTTAGGTTTCATGAAACGTGGGGAGCAAGTTATATATTTATACACGTAAACGTGCAGAGCAAACATTCCATAGACTGACGCCGTCAGTTTATGTTATCCCGTCGGTCTATGTTTATCCCGTCAACTTCAGGATGTTCAGCTTTATGTGGAGTTCTCTTGCTTCAAGTCCCCGTCAGCCTTGAAGTAATGCTGACGGCCAAAACATCTCATCACCCTTGTCAAGTCTGTACCGTCAGCTTTGTCAAGTCTGTACCGTCACCTTTGTCTGCCTAATTTTATCCTCATCAAGTTCGATCACATGAAAATAATGCAACACTTCTATCGTTAAAGAAGTCACATAGTGGCCAAGAATCCATGCAACATTTAATGCAAGGATGTAGAATTTCTTCACACACTCATTTGCTGGATTGCAAATCTTTGGCTTGGTTGAAAATCAAGCCATACTTTCATACTTTCTGACATGGGCATGCATGCAAACATTTAATGGCTTGTTGGCTAATGTCAAGTCATCAACTTTTGACAATTCAAGCCATTCCAATAGTTTCTAAATTACATGCTTGACATGTGGAAGTCTATTATTAATTAAAATGAAAATACAAACAGGTTGAGTCTTTGATGTGTATTTGTGAGTTCAATACGAAGAAAATGATCTGTTGAAGAAAATGATGTTTCTAGAATATTAGTACATCCTCGATCAATCGAGAATTGTGGATTCAATTGTTGATCTAATGCGATTTTATTAAGTTTGTTATACAAGTGGGTTTTTGTAATCTTAATCATGGAGCCTAATAAAGGCCTATTAAACAAGTTTTAGTTAAACAAGAAATAATATTAATTAAACACACTCAAAATGTTAAAATGAAAATTTGAAAAGATGGATAGATGAAAAATAATTTTTTTTTAAAAAATTTTTAGGGAAAAAAAATTATCTTCCACAAAATTTAAAGAACAATTTACACATCATACCACAATTACAAAGTGATATTTATTCTTACATATCGTGTAGAGCTGCAACTAGTACACATAGATTTACACACATCCTATTTTTGAACCGAAACCGTGATTGCATTTATTTTTCTTATTTCTTCCAAGCCATCAAATCCCCAGCTAACTAACAACCCAAAAAAGGCTACAAATCCCAAGATGTTTCATGCACCAAGTGCACATTTTATTGCCATTTCTGGCCGGTCTTCACAGTGAGTGTAGCAGCACTTGAATTCCATGTTGTGGACGAAGGGTGAAATGCTGAATTGGTGAGTGGACATAGATTGGGGACAGGGTGAAGGCATAGCGTTGTAGAATCATTGAAAGAGCAATCTTTGCTTCAGTGGTGGCAAAGTTCAAGCCCACACAAGTCCGAGGTCCCATTCCAAAGGGAAAAAAAGCAGCTATGTTGTTGTTAGTAACCTTGGCAACACCTTCTGAGAATCTCTCTGGTTTGAAAAGATGCACGTCCTTTCCCCATATTTGAGGGTCATGATGAAGTGCAAGAGGTGGGATGTACAATAATAGATTAGCTGGAAGAATGAGCTTCCCCAGTCTAGCTTCCCTTTCAACTTTTCTTAGTATTGAAAGTGTAGGAGTATATAACCTCAGAGTCTCATTGATGATCATGGTCATCTGCATATGAAAGAATATCGAAAAAATTAGAATTTAATATTTGCATTGTTGTAAATCTTATTAGTGCCTCTCTAGAAATTTTTCTCTCCCATATCATTGCCCGCACTTGGTAAAAACACCATCTAGATTTCTATATTCTTCTACAAACTGTTCTAAGTAAAAAATCACCACCACTGATTCTTATGGAAGTTTAGATAAGAAAAAATTTACTAACAATAAAAGAGGAATTTAGAAGCTTTGAAATCGCTGGCTTTACCGACTTGAAGCAAGTATTAAAAGGGGGAGATGGTGCCTATGTGTGTGAAGCAAGTGAATGAGTGATAATAGTGTGAGTGTATAGGTGTCTAGAGACTGAGGTGTATGTGCAAGTGTTTCATTGAGTGAGTGAGTGTTCTATATAAAAACTTAGTGTGTTCAGGGTGTTAAAGTGATATAGAATAAGTAATTGATATGATTTTCAGAAGTTCTTACAATCTTCAGTTTTGTGATGCCATCTGGATTTGGATTTTGTTGGCCAAAAAAATTGAGCACCTCCTTTCTTGCTTTCTCTTGCCAATCAGTGTGGATTGCTAGAAGCAATATAGTCCATGCAAGCAAAGCAGTAGTGGTTTCTTGTCCAGCAATGTAAAATGTCTTACACTCATCCACCATATCTTGTACTGTAATCCTTCGGCTAACATTGGCATCATGATGAGCCTTTAAAAGTAATTCAAGAAAATCATCACCCCCAGTACTGCTGCCAAACTCTCTAGTTGTTACCTTCATTTCTCTTTTCTTAATTATCTCTAATAGAGAGTAGTATATACCTTTTTCAAGCTCCTCCGCCTCAATTTCATCATTTGTTTTATAAATTTTACTGTAAAAATAGACAAATACTTAATGTCAACTAAAAGGACTTTATCTGATGCTAGGAAATCCAAGTTTGCAAGGACTTTACCTGATGCCAGGAAACCTGAGTTTATAACCATTAATGGCTGTTATCGAGGACAGTTTCATCAACATCTGAAAAATGTTCCTCCCTTCTAAGTAACTACTCCCAAAAGCGGTCTTGGAAATTACTTCTGATGTAAATAGTCTAAATTCTTCAAATACTTCGATCTCTTTGCCTTCATGATGTTTCCACCGTTCTAGCATTTCCTCCACACTTGTGATCATTGCTGGAATCATATTCTGCATTCAAAAGTGAACCTCTTCTAACAATTGAAACTAAGTTATGAATAATTTAATAAGCTAGTTTGTTATTGAGTTTAGTTATAGTTAAATATAATACCTATTTATAAAAACAAGAGGATATTCAAAACTATTCAAATTACCATGGAATTAAACTTATGAGCCACACTATAAAACTGTGGGAAAGAGTGATTGAACATAGGTTAAGACATGAAACAACAATATCGAATAATCATTTTGGTTTCATGCTAAGATGATCTACCAAGGAAGCTATTTTCTTACTTAGACATCTAATGGTAAAATATAAAGAGGCCCATATAGATCTTTACATTGTTTCCATTGATTTAGAGAAAGTATATGGTAGGGTCCCTAGAGAGGTTATGAAGTGGGTTTTGGAAAGAAATTAGTTCCTCTAAAGTATATTAAGTTGATTAAGGATATGTATGACAGAAATGTAATTATTAGCGTGATAACAACTGGAGGAATCACAACCAAGTTTCCTATCCTTATAGGTTTTCATCAAGGATTAACATTAAATCCATATCTCTTTGCACTAGTGATAAAACAGAAAAATATTCAAACTACTTATTGTGTTTGAATTTTTTTCAAGATGGAATTTTAGATGCAATTCCTCTAGCATGCATGTGCTTCAACTTTGGACATCAATTTATAAAAAATTGCTATAGAACTATTTGAATTACTAGAATTATGTGCTTTTAATTATTAATAAAAATTTGCTCGACACAATAGTGCTTATGACCATTACACACTTGAAACTTCCATAGTGGAAATTTGCATTCTTAGAATTCAAGACTACAAAATATTGAGCAAAGTATAACTTGGAAGAGAAAAATATGTATTTATTTTTCTTTTCCAATTTTGTTTTAGGTTATTTTTTTCTTTTATGGTTTTCAGAGATTTAATTTACATGTTGTTTGTGTATTAAAAATTGCCATTGTTAACTATGTTCGATGCATTTTTTATCTATTTAACATTCGAACATCAATCATGGGCATCTACATCCCAATTTGGATTTCCCTATCAAGTGTAAGTGATTATGCCAGTTAGTGCTAAGGCTATAAAAGATCTTATAATACTAACAAATATATTGGAGTTCCTTTGAACTATCAGCTATGTTACCTCTTATCAATCAATTACCATATCAAAGTCATGTAGATCTAGACCACCAAACTTATAGAGTTTAAGGTGATGTTTTTTCCATTAAGGTTTGATTTCGGTTTGTCCATATTTAAATTTTGCTTCTTAGAGAATTTCTACATATAAAAATTGAAAGATTGTTTCTTTATATATACATTGGAATTTTACCTTATATTATTATTGAATATGCTCTCCTTAGTTTTTGTGATTGTTAAAATCAGTAGAAATAGTTTATTAAAGTTAAGTGTATCCCAATGTATTTTATAAATAGTGTAATTAAAAGCAGGACAAATGAATGGATGTACAACATTACTCGGATGAATTTTAAAGAGTTGATTGTATTTTAAATATGTAAAATTTTTCTGCACATTGCGCAGTTTAAATACTAGTATTTTTAATGGATGAAACTAGAAGTGTAACTAATACATAGTTAGAAATTTGGCAAGACACCCTAGAATCTAAATGCTTATGGTTCAGTACGACTAAAATAAGGAAAATAGAGTGTAAGTTTAGTAAAAGCAGAAACAAAAACAAAGGGGTAGTAAGATTTGATGGTCAAGAGATACTAAAGAGCGAAAATTTTTGATATCTTGAATCAATAATTCATAAACACTGAGAAATTTCGTAGGATAAAAGACATATGTGAATCATGTTAGGAACATATGTCAATATAGAATTGGCTAATCCTTTGACAAAACGCACTTTACTTGTAATTTGGTAGATCTAGGATGTGTTTAATACTTCAAGGAACAAAATTTCAAGTCCAAGTGTTAAAGCCATGCAAATTTGTCCAAGAATCAAGTAAAGAAGTACTAGATTTTAAAACTTGATAGCTAGCTCGACAGATAGCATCTATTGAGGTTTAAAAAGCAGCTTTTGCCTGATGCTTGACAGTTACTCGATAGATACCCTATCTATCGAGATTTATGAAAATCAAAATTTCAATTCTAATTTCCATCCAATCCGTGTATACATGTTTGGGCTTTCTTTTTTCACAACCCTAAACATATATAAGGATTATTTTAAAAACCGTCACAATTGATGCAAGTGAGTGCAACTTGATGCAAAGGTTTTTCACAAGCATATTGTGACCAGAGACAATTTGCCCTAGTTCATCTTTCTCTTCAAGAAGCTGCTACGTTTATATGCCGTAGGGTTTTGTAAAAAAGGAGTTTCGTGATCTTCATCGTGTTGATGAGCTAAAGAATTTTGCAGCCAACATCCTTCTTAAGTTGGTGATTAGTCACATACTTGGAGTCGTGCATCAATTGGTTAGTCACGTACTAGAAGTCGTGCATTGAAAAAGAGAGATTGTTACTACAAAGCAAGTTCAATTGAGTATTGGGGTAAGGGTTCAACTGTAGGTTGGTATAAGGTATTGAGATTCCTTTACTTGTAATCGCTTGTTGTGATAATAGTGAATTCTCGGGAGTGGTAACCTTAAAATCACCCGGTGGAGTTTTTGCCTTGGAGGTTTTCCCCATTCATAAACAAATCACCATGCCAACTTTATTTTCCACTGCATATTAACTTAGTTGGTGATTTGTTTGTGCTACCACGTGTATTGCATGTTAATCTGATTAATTAATTAACTTGGCTAATTAATTGATTAATTCATCACAAGAGGTCAATACATTCTTGGCCTATCAAAGATGGATTTAATGGAGAAGTGCATAAGAAGTGTTGTACAATTGTAGAATACCTATTAAGCTAAAGAGAAAATTTTATAAGACTGTTATACGACTAGCTATGCTTTATGGTGTGTCGGGTTTTTAAGAAGTAACATATTCATAAAATGAGTGTAGTTGAAATAAGAATGTTAAGATTGATATGTGAAAATACACAGAAAGATGATATTAAAAATGAGGAAATTTGCTTAAAGATAGGGATAGCCCCTATTGATGAAAAGATGGAGAGGTCGCTTAAGATGATTCGGTCATGTTTAGAGGAGAGCGACTAATACACCGGCAAAAAGGAATAAGTTGATCTGAGTTAAGGGAACAAAAAAAGGTAGAAAAAGACCCAAAATCACATTAATAGAAGTAATACAAAAACATTTTAATTAAGGGAGTAACAAAAAATTTAACTTTAAGTAAAATAGAATAGAGGAAAAGAATATATATTGGCCCTTACTAATCTGTTGAGCATTTATAGTTGACTCAAAATTTTGGGATCAACGCTAGGCCTGTTTGGTAACGTAACTCAAATAACAGTTTTTAGTGTTTAAATACTGAAAATTGTGGGCCTCAAAAAAATAACATGTTTGGTAGGAGTGTTTGAGTTACGTTTCTCATTTTAGGGTGTTTAAACACTGAATTTAGAAAAGTCCTCTTACCAGTTTTCATTTTTCAAATAACATTGTTCGATGGCATTTTTGTAAATATTTTAAAACTGTAGGTCTTATCGATTAGGCTACATGTCATCACTTTTAAAAAAAAAAACACACACACACACATACCAAATGCACAATTATATTTTTTTTACTTTTGAAAAGACGTTATTAGAAATATAGTATCAAACACATTTTTTTGCTTACTTTAAATATGTGTTTTCACAACACTTTTTAAACCACATTTTTCACATTATTTTAAACAATAATACTCAAACACATCTACCAAATTTGTTGTTGTTATTGTTGTAAACTTTTTTGATAAAATTATTGTTGTAAACTTAAATGTAATAAATTAAACATGTTTTTCAAAGCAAATAAGAGATTACTTTCAGGCTCTCGGCATGGAAGGCATGATTGGCCAATTTCTTCATCTTTGCCCATTTTTCACCTTCAGATGCCGAAAGCCCATCTCCGAAGAGCTTCTTCAGATAGCCTACAACCTCTTCCTTCGGATAAGCTTTGTCTCTATTGTTCATTATCTCTTTGATAAGCTCTGGTTCTGTAATGACCAATTGAGGCTGAGTGCCATACCATTGAAGATAATTCTTTCCTGCACCGAAGAGAAGTGGGGGAATGTAAGAAAATGAAAATTGATCAAATTTAGTAAAATTTACATGGTTGGAGGTTTTTTTTTTTTTTTTTTGGTTACCATATTTGTTGATCCATGAGTGAACATGAGGCTGAACTTTGGACATTATGTCATTTGATAAATCCATAGGCCTGCTCATGGCTTCATTTTTCATGTTGAAAATTTCTTTGGTGCTTCCACAGACGAATCTGTAAGAAGGACCTGTGATTCCCTGTGAACGCATTTGATGTTGTATGCGAATAGGATTCCACCATAGTTTGTTAACGAGCCGGATTAGAGCCAAGACAAAGTAGAGACAGAGAGAGCTTGAAAGAAAGATTGCAAAGATTCCAACAGCACCCATTTTTTCTTTTTCCATATATGAATATGATTTTCCTCAAGGTAGGTTTCAAAGTCAGTATGATGTAATGGAATGGTGGGAGAGAAATGAGAGTGCGATGTTTTGTAGTTGCAGATGATTGACTGAACTGTATTACCGAACACACTGATGTTTGAATGTCGTTATTGTTTGGTCTAACAAGGAGGCTAGCTAAAAGTCCATTATATTACAACAAAAAGATTATTTAATTTATGTAGTTGAAATTGAAAGAGAGATTGAGGGAAGGAAAAGATTTTGCCAACGTCTCTGATCACGTGGTTATAGGAAAAAGGATCGAGTGATGTCAGGCCTTCTAGATTTCTAGTGTATGGGTCTCAGCTCTCTGTACGTGTTCATAAATACTTTTGGCTCACAGCTAAAAATCCTCCTAAATTATTATTATTTTTTTTTTTTGGAGAAGAAAAATCTTCCTAAATCTAAATACTCAAAATAGTCATATTGTAGAAAGAGATTAGATATAAGAGTGATAGGAGAAAAGGAATAAATTGAGTACGTACCTCCCATTTTGAGACTTTCAACGGGTATTTGAGGGTTGGCTAAATAAATAATAAATCTATATCTATATATATAAAATTAAAGCCAAAACTTAGAAAAAATTCAATTAGATTTCAAATTAGAAGCCTACTTTTAAGCTATATATCTCATCTAAATTTTTTAAATTTGTGTGCCAAAATAAATGATACATTAACACCTAATATAGAAACCAAGTCTCTCAAGCTCCTCTCTCTCTCTTAAATATTTCTCTAAAGATAAATCTCAAAGAACTATCATCATAAAAGAACTATCAACAACACACCAAACCTCCCCCCCCCCCCCCCCCCCCCCAAAAAAAACCAATGTAGTCAAAAAAAAAAAAAAGCTTTTTTTTTTTTTTTTTGTTTTTTAGTTTTGTAATTTTTGAATTTTTGTAAGAGTAGAATAGTAACTTATTTGCATTAACTTATTAGTATTATTTGTTTTCTTAGTATGCAATGAATTATTAAGCTTTCTATTTTTTATATTGTGTGTGTGTGTTTTTTTTTTTTTTCTTTTAATTGATGCTAAGGTTTAAAACCATGAATAATTTGTTCTGAATTGAGGTAATGTTTTATGGTAAATTTTTATATTTATCATAATACACACGCACAAACACATATATATTTATAAAAATAAAAAATAACGGTAAACCCGAAACAGTACATCGGTATTGACCGATACCGAAATATATCGTTCCACCAATCAAACCAATATAGCTTCCAATACGAGATTGACTCCCTTGCCCAACACACAACAAACAAATTTGTAAGTAAACTTGCAACCCCTTCTCTACTCATATTTATTGACTTATGAAACATTGTCAATTTCTTTTCTCACATCTTTTTTTCACAGTTAACAAATCCTTCGCTTCATAACTAACCATTGAATTTAACAATATGAAAAATTTAAATGTATAAAAGAACTTTAAATCCCATATGAGGATTAAAATAAGCAACTATAGGAATTTGAAAAATATGAATTTTGGAAACCATACTTCATTATAATGTTATTTAGAGATTTTATTTATTAGTATTAATTTTGTTGTTGTCGAATGCCTTTTTTGTTTTGGGTTGCATCTTAACAATGAACAAAGCCAGTAACAATGACTAGACTTTAATACAAGTTTTTTATATATACAGTTAGGTAGATGAGATTTATCAATTAAAAATTAAAAATATATTTAGTTTCTCAATAGGTAAATCTAAAGAGATAGTATTTACTTAATATGGGGGATGACACTCAAAAGCGGTAAATATTCATCAATAGCTAAAATATAGCATTCCATATGAGTTTTTGTTGTAACTTATCTTTGAAAAGATCATATCCAAAAAGAAACACCAAAAAATTCAAAAAATTATAAATTCAACACATTATCAGAGAAATTTGATTAGCTTTCTAGCTTTTATAATAGGTTTTTTTTTAGTCTTCCATAGTGCTCTTCAAAGTATATACTTAGTTATGTGTAACTTTTAACGAAGCTAAGTATTGCTAGAAACAGTGGTATCATAGTAGAAAATATAGTGGAACAAATGAAAGCTTTAAGTGAAAGCTATTTATTTGTCTTAATTCGTGAGTGAATTTTGGTTTGGAAGATTCACAAATGAATTGAATGAATCTGAAAATATTTCATATGAGAATCATATAGCATAATATAATAGTTGGTGAATGCCATGCTTGAGAGAGAAGAGACTTTAAAGTTTGATTTGTGAGCCGGGGGATAATAGTGGGTGCATGCCATTTGATAATTGTGTCTTTGACCATATAATAGTCTTTGCTCACAAAAAAATACGTAGGTTTGGGTATGTTCTTATTTGTATGACTTTTATGGTGTCAATATGGAATTTCATTTTCATTAATATTTTTTATCTTTACATTTTCTCATCTTCCTGCCACATTGTAGGTTAGAACATTGTTCCTAGCGACAGCCTTGCCTTAATGTGCAGTGTATGCTTGAGACATCGACTACAAAATACGAGTGCTATTACGGCTCTTGCAAAACGTCACTATAAATCTTAAAAATGCTGCTATAGGACCATCAAGTCTTATGAACGAGTTGAATCCCCCTATAAGCTTTGCAAATCAAATGTACATAACTTAACGTTGACTCTTGAGGCATTGTCATTGTCCATATAGTTCAAGGCAAGCTCTGAGTTTTTAATTTTTTAAGAGAAAACTTTTTCTCCTAATTATTGTCATTCATGCTCATTTTGTGTCATGTTGAACTTGATATCAGAATCATATATGAAGCATAGCTCCTACATGCGCCCATGGAATGAGGCTTATAGTACATGTAACCTAATCGCCTTCTCAAAAAAAGTGAATACTAAGGTCCCTATTCAAGCAAAAGCCAAAACTTTTTTATGTGTAGCGGAATTAGCAAGTCAAATGTATGTAGCTTTAGAATGTGGTAATTGAGGGTTGTAGGGGCACAATTTAGTAACCAAACTCTTGCTGTTACAAGCCTTGGTCCAAAAAGCCCAACACAATGAATTCTTGTAGAGTATGGGCTAAAGAACTCGGTTTAAGTAAGTTTAAACGGATTGTTGCATGGGTTAAGGGAACACACGAACAAGAACAAATGCCACAGTCTCGAAAGTCACTAGAAATGATAGGGCTAAAACTTGATTAATAGATACAGATCAGTGCGATAGGATTCCTCTTTATGCTACCATATTCTCCTCTCTTTTTTCTTGTCCCACTCTCTTGGGGGACCTCTACATATTATATAGGCCCTTTCCAGTCATCTGGGCTTTACACTTATTGACCATCCAAACCCCCACTTGAGCACATGTCCCATCAGACACCTCTCTCAGTTCTTTGTGAGTTGCAGTAGCCAAGGTAGCACTGTTCAGGGGTCTTCTCCACATTAATGCGACTAGGAGAGCAGTTGTAATGCATTTAATGTGGTGGTGGTAGACTTTGCTGAGATATTTCAGGTTTCCTTCCTTTCTACGTATTTAGAAGATGGGCTGTAGTGGCTTGGATCTACCTTTGCTCCGGATTTTCAATATCCGAGGAGAAATTACTCCTCGGACATGTTTTCTTTTCCCCAACGTGTCTGAATACGGATTGCTTGAGTCACGCTGGCTCCTCAGATGGGCTGGTGTCCTCGGACGGGCTCAGGGCCCAGCCTGTTATTTTGGGCCGGTCCCCACAATAGCCCCTCAAAACTTCGGTTTTTGAACTCCTTCCGAGGAGAAAAGCAGGGTTTTGACATTACAAAGGATGAAATTAATTAGTTCCTGGTTCACACGTGTGGGGGCAGTTACTTTTGACACGCTACAATTTATGAGGCACGGCTATTTACTCCAAGCGGCTTTATGTCTCCCCTATCTAACGGCGAGGCGTAGATCTAACGGCTGACATTCTTCCCAGAGTTCTTGAGCGGGAGCGATTCCCTTTTTCCCCCTTGCTATATAAAGCCTTAAGGAGACTTGTTTTTCTTTTCGTTCACTAGCATATAAGAAGTTCAAAGAACTCCAAAGAACTCCAGTGCCCAGGCATCCACGAACACCCCCGACCTTGGAATTTCTATAGCTATTTCTGCGAGGCGTCCTTCCCTGAAGAGATTTCTAAGTGCTTCAGAGATTGTCGCAGGGACACCCGTAAGTTCTACTTCCTCATTGTAGCCTCAATTTTCATCTTGGTCCTTGATTTTCACCTTGACCTTCCTTCTCGGCCAAACGGTTTGACTAGATGGGTAGATTCAAGTATCTGGTAGATACTCCGGCTGCCATGGAGGCCTTTAGGACAAAATATAGCATCCCACAGGGGGTGGGTTTGCAATACTGTCCTCCGGAAGGAGTGCTAACTGATAGGGACGTGGGTCAAGTCGTCATTCCATGATAGCCTTTATAGAAGGAGGAATGGTACTTCCCATGCGTAGGATTACTCGGGACTACTTGTTTAACCATAGGTTAACACCGTATCAGTGTGCTCTAAACGTGTTCAGGATCTTAGGCAGCATAGATGTCCTAAACGAGCGGATGGGCCTAGGCCTCACATGGCACGATATAGTTCACCTGTACGAGTGCCACTACCTCAAGAAGACGGGGTATTATCTTAAATCTCGATCCGAGGTCGTTAGGCTGATCTCCTGCCTCCCCAAATCCAATAAGGGTATGAAGGATGACTTCCTCATTACCTCAGGAGAGTGGAGCGATGGTCTTCACTGTCCAACTCGGGCAGGAAATCCAGGTGCGGCGCCTCTAGGCCCAATCCTTTAGGGAGGGGGTTTAGCCCTTTAGCTTCATTCTCTTTTGCTTAAAAATCAAAAATTTCATGACCTAACCACAATCTCCTCCTCGGCTATTTTGCAGATAACGCGCACGTTTCTCCTCGGCTGAGCCACGTAAATGTTCCGGCATTGAACTATCTTTTGAGGTCAGAGGTCTACGTTAACGAGGACGGACAACTACGCATGGCTCATTTGATTTTGGGCTACCAACCCCTATCCCGCACCTTCCAAGACGTTGGCCAAGCCATAAGAGCTGGTAGTCCGAGGTTGGCTAGGATCGACGTATCCAAGCCCAAGTTTTTAGCCCGAGACGATCTCAGGCCAGTCGTTTTACCCGGCATTCAAAATCCTCCACCAGTTGCGCAACTGCCTCCACCAGACAATCTTGAAGCGCACAAGCTGAAGGAGAAACCGAATCATCTCGTCTTTCTCTAGAGGAGGAGATAGACGAGTTCTACTTTGAAGAGGATATTCCCAAAGCTCCTCCGATTGAGCTTTCAGATCCCGAGGGAGAGCAAGACCGAAATTCAGTGGTCGGCGCGCCACTTGTTATAGCCTGCTCGGACGACTCCTCAGACGATAAGGTAGATAATATGGCTTCCAACAAGGGAAAAAGCCTACGAGAGTTGATGGCCTCCCGAGGCAAAGGTCAATCATCAAAGGCGCCCTCCAAGTCCCAGACCACCATTCCCCCCGTTGCTCCTCAACTCCCTTCCGATCCCAGCCTAAGAGTTAATCTGGACTTGAAGAAGAAAAGGCTGGTTGACACCCTTGAGGAAGGCCAGGTGGGCCCTCGCCCGGGTAAACAGCAAAAAACAACCCGAGAGCAGAGGGATAAAAGGGCTTCATCCGTAGAAAGTCGGGAAGATGGGGACCGGGCTGAAGTGCGTGTTACTCCACGCACTTGGAGCCCGAAACTCGAGGTAGATGGGGTTGCCATTCCCTATACCGCCTCGGTCCGAGAGTACAATAAGGGCCGAGCAGGATACATAGCTGAGGCCCTAAAGCAGCCCGTGCTCCTTCCCAAGGACATGGAGGCTTATAGGTGATTTTCGCAGCTTGAGCTCTTCCTATCTCTCAAGAGGGACCTTGCAATGGTAAAGTGATTCATCTTACCTTTGATAAAATCATTAGACCCTGTCACATTCTAACATATCGTTTTGTTGTTTTGTGGGCAGATTACTCAGCAAGTGTTCGTTGCCGAGGAGTATTGCCGCAACAACCGCAAGTTGGCTGAAGTTGAGGCTCTCTCTCATGCCGAAGTGGAGAAGTCTTTAGGGTCTCTCAAGCAGGAGCAATTCAAGCTGTCTGAGAAGCTCAAAGAAGCCGAGAAAAACCGCCGGAGCGCCTCGGCTGGCTTGAAGAATGCTGAGAGTCAAGCCGAGGACCAACGCCAAAAACTGTTCGTGACTGAGACCAACCTTGCCACTGAAAAGCAAACCGTGTTGGATCTCAAGGCCACGTTACAGAAAGCCAAGGAGGAGGCTCAGCTAGTCAGGGAAGCAGCCGAGGCTGAGAAGAAAGCTTCTTATCAGCTAGGGGCGGAGGAGACCGAGGCCAGGCTTTCCGAGGAGTTGCCAGAGGTATGCAAGGATTACTGCAGCATTTCGTGAGCTCATTCTCTCAATGCTGTAGGGGCCCCTGCAGACTCGGCCTTGAGGTTGCTTGAGAAGGTCTTTTTTCCTCCTGAAATCCGAGAGATCCCTGATGAAGCAACTGAGTCAGCTACGGTTGTTCCTGATGCTATCCCCCTAGTTGACACTGCTGGGGGATCTGGTCAAGTAGCCGTCCAGGCCGAGGATGCGGTAATAGAGAAGAACAAGGACCAGGGCAAGGGCAAACGAACCTCCACGAAGGCCAAGGATCCTGCTAAGGATCTTGGGGCAGATTCCCAAGCTAAGGACGTTCCCCCTTCTCAGCCAGAGCAAAAAGAGAATCCTCCTGCCGAGGCTTAGCTCCCAGGGTTTTTATTACTGTATATATTTTTTTTTTAAACGGGAGTTGTCTTACATTTTGTTCTTTTGCGAAGACTTCCCTTTGTATTATTCTCGGCCTATTAATATAGAATGTTCTTTCTCCCATTTCTCTTTTGTATTTATGACTGATGTTGATATAATTCCATTACTTTGTTCAAAGTTAATGCTACTGTTCCTCTAGTTGATGTTTGCAACAATCCTTAAGATTCTACCGATATAAACAAATGAGAAAAGGCAGTGCCGTGCGGCTAGGGGTGGCAATTTGTGTTCGCGTGTCGGGTTCGTGTCGGGTTGAGGTGTGAGTATTATGTTATATGGGTCAACCCGAACCCGGCCTGTTTAGTAATCGGGTCAGGATTCCTCAACCCTAACACGACCTGTTTATTAAACGGGTAACTCGACACGACACGTTTAACCCGTTTAATTAGTAGGTCAAGCTAAGATCGACACAAATAACCTGTTAATAACCTGTTTGATTATGACCTGAACAACCTGTTTAATTATACTTAACCCGAATAACCTGTTATCAACTTCCATGTATCTAAATTTATAATTCAACCATAAATCAAGTAATAAAAATTCAAATAATAACAATAGCAAATACTTCTTTCATTCCTTCAAAATAAAATTACTAGTCCAAAAGGTTCCAACCTCCATACAATCAAATTCAAATTCAATAATATGTCAATGTTCCATAATAAAAAGCAAAGATTATTACATGGCATCTAAGTGCCATCTCAAAAACTAAAAGACAAACCAAAATAATTACATGGCAGACCAATATTTCCATGATGGCAAAAAAATCCAAGTCCAACCATCCAAGTGCCACATCAAAAAGTAAAAGACATCATTGATTAGGAAACTGGATTAGAAGAGGTTGAGGGTCTCATTGAAGAGGTGTCTTCCATGTGCTCATCCTTATTGATATTCATGTCCATTATATCTTCAGTGAGCTCTTCCAACTGTGATTGTGCAAGTTCTACATCAAAAAATTTAATGAAACATTAAAAACTTATCAAAGCATTATAAATAAGAAATTTAGAAACTGTGGGTAATCAAGCAATTGAATCAATTAAGTAAATAATAGTAATTCACATAGTAGTAATTAGTAGTAATGAACTTGGATAAATGTGGATAAAAATATAGTTGTACCTAGACAAATTTAAGTTTTAAAAAATAATACATATCAACTCTGCATTAAGCAGAACTTAACTTGTGAGTTTTTAAAGCTAAAAAGAGCTTTACAAGGAAATACTGATATTTGAAACTTTTAGAAAAGCTCCATAAAATTCAGAGTTCGTATTTTATAAATTAATAGCTATAAAACACTAATTTCACAGGTAAAGTTTTAGTTTCTACCACAATGTCATAAAGAGAAAAGGAGAAGAAATTTCATGATCCTACATAGATATTGACAGCTAAGTTGGACAACAATGATAGGATAACACATCATAGATATTGTCTACTGTCTACCAAGTCCGCCAAATAACATCTATAAACTATTATATTCTGTCCATAGAGCAACGTTTCTGCCATTTAAAGTTGACATAATATGGGAAATCTGACATATATGAAATCTGACATATATATATTATTTTCTTTTAAAAAAATCATCATAAAACTTATAACTTATTCAGCCAACATGTAAATAAAAAATACATTACCTATATCTGCATATAACCAATCTCTACTACAAACCAATGCCTCCACAACATCAGGTTTAAGTGCACTCCTGAATTGATCAATGACTCGTCCCCCAACACTAAAAGTGGATTCTGAAGCAACGGTAGAAACAGGAATGCTCAAAACATCACGAGCCATAGCAGCAAGTTCAGGATATCGAAATTCATTTCCTTTCCAAAAAGCAAGAATGTCTAATTTTGAATTCCTATCTACTCTTGGTTCATCCAAGTAGAGCTCCAATTGAGTTTTTTGTGCCTGCCTACCCATATCCATACTATGAAAAGAATCAAATTCCTACATACAAAAACAACATAATAGATATTAATTTAGGCAGAATATAAATAACATAATATAAATAAATAAACAAGAAAAAAAAACACATACTTGCATCATAAACAAAGATCCCTCATTAGCATATTGTTCTTTAGTTTCTTGAGTAGCTTGACCAGCCATTTCAGAAGATATTGAAGGTGCAGAAGCATTACTCACATATTCCCCAAACAAAGCAAATAATTTTTCACGAACCTTCAAATATTGGAGTGAACTAGCATACCCATAAAGCTTCTGATAGCACCAATCAACAAAAGGCAGCTTATACCTAGGGTCCAAAACCACTGCTATGGCCAACACAACACTAAATTCTATCCAATACTTCTCAAATTTCACAAGCATTTGATCTGCCATTTTTCTCATGTACTCATCCTCACTATCACTTTCTTTCTTCAAGGTAAAATAAACAATGAAACTTGTGGAAAATATAAGTTAGCTGTGGGATATTTTGTGCCAGAAAAGACCAATGTCGCATCATAAAAAACAACCAAAAACTTTTTAATTTTTTCTGCCTTTTCCCACTCACCACCAGTAGGACAGTGCTTAAAATTGTAATCAGTTAACTCTAGGTGTTGAAAAGCACGTCGATAAGAGAGAGCACTTTGAGGCATTAAAAAAGTTGAATTCCATCTAGTAGGCACATCTTGCCTTAAACCTTTCTTACCATCCAAATCCATTTGCTTAATAGATTCATAAAAACTTTTTTTCCTCCCTTGTGAGCCTCTTACATACTTAATGCTCTCACGAATTTTTTGAACAACAACATCAATTTCTTTCAAACCATCTTGTACAACCAAATTGAGAATATGAGCACAACAACGAAGATGAAAAAATTCACCATTACAAACAAGTGCTTTCTTATTTTTCAATTGAGTTCTAAGCATGTCAACAGAAATATCATTGGAAGAAGCATTGTCCAACGTCACACAAAAAATCTTATTCTCAATGCCCCACATAGATAGCAATTTATAGACTTTTTCAAACAAAGACACACCATTATGTGGTGGTGGCATAAAGCAAAAGTTCAACACTCTTTTCTGTAAGACCCAATTAGCATCAATAAAATGAGTTGTAACACACATATAACCATCAGTTGCTATAGAAGTCCACAAATCAGATGTCAAACAAACTCTACTAGGAACAGATGTCAACACAGATTTCATCCTTTCTTTTTCCCTCTTATACATCTTAACCATATCATTCTTAGCAGTATTTCTAGAGATACTAGGGACATCAACACACAAGTATGAAAATATTGCCCATATACCAACATACTCAACAAACCGGAAAGGTAATTCATGCATTGTAATTGCAGCACATAACAACTCCCTAAATGTTGCAGGATCAAACTTAGGTGAACTTACAGACATTGCATTTTGGCCAAGTATAAGCTGCCCAACATCCTTTGTGTCTTTTCTTGGACATACCTTCAAATGCCGCTTCAAATTTCCAGTACCATATGCTCCAGCAGCAATATATACCTTTCCACACTTTTTGCATTTGCATGTGGGCTTTTCTTCATCTTTTGTGGGAAGCATTTGAAAGAAACGCCAAACGGTTGAAGTCCTCCTCCTTTTCTTGTCTTCGTTGTTTGTCTTATTCTTAGACTTAGTCTTAGCCTTCTTTGGTGGAGGAAGTTCAGCCACTTCATCAAGTTCATCTTCCAAGTCAAGGTCTTCTCTTTCATACTCAATGTCAATAGGAATCAGCTCATCACTTTCCATCTAGACCAATTTAAAGAAAAATTATTGATCAGAAATTTAGTAATTCTAAGATGACAGAAACAAATAAACTTGAAAAGAAATCATAAAGAACAACAAATAAATGTAAAATCAACAAAACAAACAAACAAATCTACTATAACATTACAATAATTAACACAAAAAACAAATGGATATTCAATTATTTTATTTTAAGATGATAGAAACAGAAAACACTTGAAATTAAATCATAGAGCAAGACAAATTATTTTAAATCAACAAAAAATAAACATATCTACTTTTATTTTTTATACCAGTAAAAAAGATCTCCTATTATGTACTAAAAATCAACAATATAGTGATTACTAGTATACTAAACAATGCAACAAGAGTGACAAATATTTTTCTGCACAGTGGTGTTTTCTGCAGTATAGTTTTTCTGCACATTGGTGTTTTTCTGCACAATGTTTAGTATACTAGTAATCACTATAAACTTGACAAGAAATCATAAAGAACAACAAATAAATTTAAAATCAACAAAACAAACAAAAAAATCTACTATAACATTACAATGATTAACACAAAAAACAAATGGATCTTCAATTATTTTATTTTAAGATGATAGAAACAGAAAACACTTGAAATTAAATCATAGAGCAAGACAAATTATTTTAAATCAACAAAAAATAAACATATCTACTTTTATTTTTTATATCAGTAAAAAAGATCTCCTATTATGTACTAAAAATCAACAATATAGTGATTACTAGTATACTAAACAGTGCAACAAGAGTGACAAATATTTTTCTGCACAGTTGTGTTTTTTGCACAGTGGTATTTTTCTGCAGTGTAGTTTTTCTGCACATTGGTGTTTTTTTGCACAATGTTATTTTTCTGCAGTGTAGTTTTTCTGCACAATGTTATTTTTCTGCAGTGTTTTTCTACACAGTATTATTTTTCTGCTGTGTTTGTTTTCTGCGGTATTTATTTTTCTGCAAAATAAATCTGGTTTTCCCCTATTTTGATGTTACATGTACTGTTTATCATACAGTATCTAATAAAATTTATATCTTTTATCTAAAAAAAAAAAAAAGAAGAAGAAAACAATCAACATGATAGTGATTAACAAAATAAACGAGTAGATCTACAATTATTTTATTTTAAGATGATAGATACAAAGAATCTTGAAAAGAAATCATAGAGCAAGACCTAGTTATTTTAAAATCAACGAAAAGAATACAAACAAGTAAGAAAACAAAACGAAAATCTAGAACATATATACCTTTTCGGTGGTTGAAAGCTGAAGAAAAAGAACTTGTGAAGTTGTGACGTTGTGAAGGAGAACAGAGAGCAGAGATGGCAGCCACGATTTTGAGGGGAAGAGATATTAGAGGGGTTGGCTAGGGATTTGAGGGGAAGAGAGAGTATAGGGTTGAGAGACATGAGGCGGCTAGGATTTTGATTTTATAATGTAGATGGTAGAATCTGTATCTGTAGGAGAGGCTGGAGTTTTAAGGAGAAGAAGAAGAGTCGGAGGAGACAGAGTAATGGCTGTTGATGAAAACGAAGAGACACAAGGTTCAGCAGAGAGGTGTTAGGTCTGGTTTTGAGGAGAATGAATCATAGCTAAGCTTATATACCTAGGTTTTAAGGGTAAAATTGTAAAATTACCTTTATAAGCTAATCGGGTCAAATGGGTCAAACGGGTTCAATAGGTTGAACACGAACACGACCCATTTAATAAACGGGTTAGTCGTGTCAACCCGAATTTGACCCGAACCCGTTTAGCCTTAACCCATGACCTGTTTATAAACGGGTTAGCCGTGTCGGGTTCGCGGGTCGTGTCTGATTTTGCCACCCCTACATGCGGCGAACTTAGAACAATAGATGCTATTATACGAGACTTATGAACGTACCTTAACATTGCACAGGAGTCCTGAGTTGTTAATTTCCCCTAAGTCTGTGGTCCGAGGAGCCATGCAGGACTTAGGTTCTGTTTAACACGAATAGATGCCATAAGTTGTTAATTTCCCCTAAGTCTGTGGTCCGAGGATCCATGCAGGACTTAGATTCTGTTTAACACGAATAGATGCCATAAGTTGTTAATTTCCCCTAAGTCTGTGGTCCGAGGATCCATGCAGGACTTAGGTTCTGTTTAAAACTCGAATAGACGCCATAAGTTGTTAATTTCCCCTAAGTCTGTGGTCCGAGGATCCATGCAGGACTTAGGTTCTGTTTAACACAAATAGATGCCTTAATTTGTTAATTTCCCCTAAGTCTGTGGTCCGAGGATCCATGCAGGACTTAGGTTCTGTTTAACACTCGAATAGATGCCTTAAGTTGTTAATTTCCCCTAAGTCTGTGGTCCGAGGATCCATGCAGGACTTAGGTTCTGTTTAACACGAATAGATGCCTTAGGTTGTTAATTTCCCCTAAGTCTGTGGTCCGAGGATCCATGCAGGACTTAGGTTCTGTTTAAAACTCGAATAAATGTCATAAATTGTTAATTTCCCCTAAGCCTGTGGCCCGAGGATCCATGCAGGACTTAGGTTCTGTTTAAAACTCGAATAGATGCCATAAGTTGTTAATTTCCCCTAAGTCTGTGGTCCGAGGAGCCATACAGGACTTAGGTTTTGTTTAACACTCGATAGAGGGAAGTGGACCAATGGATATGCGATGATTTCAGAACAAAACATAGGCAGAGCCGTTTTCATTAATAATAATATCTTCTTAGATTATTTACATTCCACGGGCGGGGTACAGTTTTTTCATCTAAGTCTTCTAGGTAATAAGCACCTATTCCGGCCACAAATGTGATGCGATACGGTCTTTCCCAGTTGGGTCCCAGCTTGCCCCAAGAAGGGTTATTAGCGCTGCCAAGAATCTTTCTCATCACGAGGTCGCGTGGACTCAAGGTCGCAGCTTTACATTAATATCATACCCCTGCTTTAATTTTTGGTAATAATAGGCCATATGGATCATCGCTTTTTCCCTTTTTTCCTCAGCTAAGTCTAGACTTCTCCCCAATAACTCGTCATTGTTTTTTGGGGTAAAGGTGCTAGATTTCAATGTGGGGAAGCTGGCCTCGAGTGGGAGTACGGTTTCGGCCCCATAAGTCATTGAAAAAGGAGTTTCTCCCGTTAACCGTCACGACGTCGTTCGATAGGTCCATAAAACGTGTGGTAGCTCTTCCACCCATCTCCCCTTTGCATAATCCAACCTCTTTTTCAACCCGCTCACTATGACTTTGTTCACGGCCTCGGCTTGCCCGTTTCCTTGGGGGTAGGCAGGAGTGGAATATCGGTTTGTGATCCCAAAGTCGCAGCAGTATTCCCTGAAGTTTTTACTATCAAATTGAAGACCGTTGTCCGAGATGAGGGTGTGAGGGGTTCTGAAGCACGTAATGATGTTTTTCCAAATGAATTTCTTGGCATCTACGTCCCTGATGTTGGCCAAAGATTCAGCCTCTACCCATTTGGTGAAATAATCGGTGCTGACTATTACGTACCGCTTATTCCCTGCTGCTTTTAGGAAAGGGCCGACAATATCAAGGCCCCACTGAGCAAACGGCCAAGGGCTGGAGAGGGGGTTAAGGACTCCCCCTGGTTCGTGGATATTTGGGGCGAATCTCTGGCATTGATCACACTTCTTTGCATATTCTTGGGCCTCTCTTTGCATGTTCGGCCACCAATACCCTTGGGTTAGTGCCCTGTGCGCTAAGGATTTTCCTCTTGTGTGACTCCCGCAAATTCCCTCATGCAACTCCTCAAGCAAGGATTCAGATTCCTCTGGGTGTATGCATAGTAGGTACGGCCCAGAATAGGAGCGCCAGTATAGCTTGTGGTCCTCTGACAACCAGAACCGAGGAGCATTCCTCCGTATCTTCTCGGCCTCTAGTTTTTCTTCCGGTAATGTATTGTCTTTGAGGAAGTTCGTTATAGGATCCATCCAGCTGGGATTCCTTCTAATCTGATGGATCCGAGTTGTGTCTCTTCCGATTGAACTTGTCTGGCATAAATCCTCAACAAGGATCATTCGTGGCAGATCCTGCGCAGAGGACGTGGCAAGAGTGGCCAGCGAATCCGCATGTGTGTTCCCACTTCTAGAAACATGCGTCAGGTTGAAGGATTCAAAGTCTGATTGCAGGCATTTGACTCGACCGAGATACTCTTGCATTCTAGCATCTCTAGCTTCTAACTCACCCATCACTTGGCCTACGACCAATCTGGAGTCCGAGAATGCTTCCATTGCCTTTCCGCCCATTTTTTGAACCATCATCATCCCTTGAAGCAGGGCCTCGTACTCGGCTTCGTTGTTCGTAGCCGAGAACCCGAGTCTTATCGATTTTTCAATGGTAATACTTTCGGGCGATTTCAGAACTAGCCTGATCCCAGATCCTTTTTGGTTGGCCGTGCCGTCCACATAGACTTTCCAATGCGAGGTTTCCCGAGCTGAGATTATGCCAACCGATTTTCCATCCATGTTTTCCCTTTGTGTTACTACTTCCACAAAAGGCTCAGCGAATTCTGCGACTAGATCTGTGAGAACTTGACCCTTGACAGAGGACCTAGGCATGTATTTAATATCAAAAGCCCCCAAGAGTGCACTCCACATGGCGATTCTTCCCGTGTAATTGACGCTTCAGAGCACTGATCGAAGGGGAAGTTGGGTTAGAACAATGACCGTGTGAGCCTGAAAGTAATGGGGAAGTTTTCGCGTAGCATGCACTACTGCCAGAATTACTTTCTCCAATGGTAAGTAGCGCACTTCAGCCTCATGTAATGATTTACTTACGTAGTATATTGGTCGCTGTATTCCATTATCATCTCGTATCAGTACCAGACTTACAGCATGAGGGGCTACTGCTATGTACGCGAACAGAACCTCGTCGGCCTCAGGGCTAGACATGATGGGTGGTCGTGACAGGTATTCTTTAAGTTGCTGGAAGGCTAGGACACAATCCTCCGACCACTCAAACCCTTTTCACTTATTTATTAAGAGGTAGAAAGGTCGGCATCTATCTGCAGATTGTGATATGAACCGGTTTAATGCTGCGATCATGCCCGTGAGTTTCTGCACTTCTTTCGGGTTCCGAGGAGCCTGTAGGCTATTAATCACTTTGATTTGATCTGGGCTTACCTCTATTCCTCTGTGGGTTACCATATAGCCTAGGAATTTCCTAGACCCGACCCAAATGAACACTTGGAAGCATTGAGCCGCAACTTATGCTCCCTTAAGACGCCAAAGATGATCTCTAGGTCTTTCATGTGCTCGGACACCACCTTACTTTTTACCACCATATCGTCTATGTAGACTTCAATAACCTTGCCTAGCTGCGGTTCGAACATTCTGGTCATCATCCTTTGGTAGGTTGACCCTGCGTTCTTTAATCCGAAAGGCATTACCTTATAGTGGTAGTTTCCAACAAGTGTCATGAACGCCGTTTTCTCCTGATCCTCTAATGCTAGTGGTATCTGATGATAGCCCTGGAAGGCGTCCAGGAAGCTCATTCGAGGGTGGCCTACAGTCGTATCCACCAGTCGGTCTATTCGAGGCAACGGGAACAGGTCTTTCGGGCATGCCTTGTTCAAGTCTGTGAAATCCATGCAGACTCGCCACTTCCCCGTTTTCTTTCTTACCACCACCGTATTTGCCAGCCATTCGGGGTAAAAGACTTCTTTGATAGCCCCTGCCTTTTTCAGCTTCGTCACTTCGTCTCTAACGGCACTGGCATGTTCTTTCGAAGGGCGCCGGGGTTCTTTGGAATAGAAGATGGGTTAACATTTAAGTAGTGACAAATGAGACTAGGGTTAACCCCCGGGGCATCGTAAGCGTCCCATGCAAATACATCAACATTTTTCCTCAGAAACCCGACCAGTTCCTCTTTTTCTTGAGGAGGTAACTCCGAGCCGACCTGGAAGAATCTCTCTGGGTCATTGTCAACGGTAAACCTTTCCAAACTTTCACACCTTACCTCCTTGGCTAGTTCATTGGCTTGCCCTGCCGAGGTGGTTGATTGCTATAAGTTTTCAGAAGCCGAGGACTTGGCATTGGATTGGCGTGAGATGGCGGCCACCATACATTGCCTAGCCATGGCCTGATCTCCACGAATCTCTTCCACTTGGCCTCACGACGGGTATTTTACCTTTTGGTGAAGTGTAGAAGATACAACTTTCAAGGCATGGATCCATGGCCTGGCTACTATCGCTGTGTAGGGCGAGTAGGCATCGACCACGACAAAGTCCACCTCCACCACCTCTGATCCGGTCTGTATGGGTAATCTGATCTGCCCTTTTGGTACAACAATCTTCCCTTCGAAGCTGATAAGGGGAGAGTCATAAGCCGTCAAATCCTCCGGCCTTAAGTTCAGCCCCTTGTATAGATCAGGGTACATTACCTCTAATGCGCTGCCCGGGTCTACTAGTACCCTCTTCACATCGAAACCTCTGATTCTCAGCGTAACCACTAAGGCATCGTCGTGAGGTTGGATAGTTCCCCTCTTATCTTCATCCGAGAATCCTAATATTAAAGGGCTTCCCTTTTTAGACCTTTTAAATTCTCTTTCCCTGTCTCCGGCGGAGAGCCGAGCCACGGACAGCACCCTGGAGGGAAATGAGCCGGTTCTTCCTGGAGCGGCGAGGATGACGTGTATCGTCCCTGTGAGAGGTCTTAATAATGCATCTTTTCGAGGCTCTTGCATTGCCTGGCCCATATGACCGCTAGAGGGGTGTAAAAGGTGACATAATTTTCCTTCTCGGACTAGCTGATTCCATAGATTCCTGTAGTCCTCAGTGGTATGCCCATGGTCTTGGTGATAGTGACAATACAGGTTCTGGTTGCGTTTCGAAGGGTCCCCAGCCATTTTTCCTGGCCATCTGAAGAAAGGTTCGTTCTTGACTTTCTCCAGAATTTGCTGTACTGGCTCTCTGAACACGGCATTAACCGTTTGCATGTTGCTTTGTCCAGCCTGTCTCAAAAAATCTCTCCTCGGCTGGTTATGGTTATATCGTTCCGACCTGGAATCACTCCCTTTGGGGGGAACGATCTTTTCCTTTCCCTTTCCTTGTAGCTGATCTTCTTCCACCCTTTTGTACTTGTCAATCCTATCCATCAACTGGTGAACGTTGGCAACGGGTTTACCAGTTAGAGATTTCCTTAAGCCATGCTCGGTGGGAAGACCGCTTTTGAATGTGCTGATGGCGACATCATCGTGGTTTTCATCCAATTCGTTATACATCTCCCAATACCTATCCGAATACGCCTTTAGGATCTCTCCCTCGTGCATGGACAAGGACAATAACGAACTTAGGGGTCGAGGGACTCTGCTATTTGTAATAAAGCGAGAACAAAAAGCCTGAGTGAGCTGCTTATAGGAGCCTATGGAATTCGTTTTCAAGCTGTTGAACCATCTCATCGCTATTGGCCCCAAGCTGGACGGGAAAACTTTGCACATCAGAGCCTCATTTTGGGAGTAGATGGCCATTCTTTGGTAAAACTGGCTCACGTGCTCCACCGGGTCTGCTCGGCCGTTGTAGATGGCAAACGTTGGTTGATTGAAACGTCGGGGTAATTTAGCCCCTTCAATCTTATGCACGAAGGGCGATCTAGAGATCTGATCCAATGCCTTGTTCATGGCATCATTACCCAAACCCTTACTAGATGGGCTCTCATACCTCCGTGCAGGGCGCAACTCCTTCTCGTAAGAAAAAGTTTCACTTAAGGGAGTTCTCGACCTCCGTCTGTAATTGACGTCATCCTCCTCGTTAGAGGATGCATCTGAGCTAGAGGGAGATCGCTTTTGCCGTGCACGGCGCAATTTTCTTTTCAAGTCCTCTATCTCTCATTGCATGGCCTGATGATTGTTTCGCCTTCAGGATACACGACTACCCATT
Organism: Quercus robur; assembly: GCF_932294415.1. Taxonomy (NCBI): domain Eukaryota; kingdom Viridiplantae; phylum Streptophyta; class Magnoliopsida; order Fagales; family Fagaceae; genus Quercus; species Quercus robur. The sequence continues at coordinate 64,038,625 of NC_065536.1, read as the reverse complement.
TGGATATGGCTTTGGCTGGTCTGGGTAGTATGTACGCTTCCCTCACGATTCCTTCCATTGCCTGGATTTGTCCCCGGGTTGGGAGGATTATTTTGCCGTTGAGACCCAATAGGTTTCGTCAGTTGAGGGTCAGCTTGGTGGAGATTCTCCTGGTGAGGACCTAATTCTGCCATGCTTAACCGTCGTACTTACTAACACTTAAGTTCTTTCCCACAGACGGCGCCAATTGTAGGGGCACAATTTAGTAACCAAACTCTTGCTATTACAAGACTTGGTCCAAAAAGCCCAACACAATGAATTCTTGTAGAGTATGGGCTAAAGAACTCGGTTTAAGTAAGTTTAAACGGATTGTTGCATGGGTTAAGGGAACACACGAACAAGAACAAATGCCACAGTCTCGAAGGGTCACTAGAAATGATAGGGCTAAAATTTGATTGATAGATACAGATTAGTGCGATAGGATTCCTCTTCATGCTACCGTATTCTCCTCTCTTTTTTCTTATCCCACTCTCTTGGAGGACCTCTACATATTATATAGGCCCTTTCCAGTCATCTAGGCTTTACACTTGTTGATCATCCAAACCCCCACTTGAGCACCTGTCCCATCAGACACCTCTCTCAGTTCTTTGTGAGTTGCGGTAGCCAAGGTAGCACTGTTCAGGGGTCTTCTCCACATTAATGCGGCCAGGAGAGCAGTTGTAATGCATTTAATGTGGTGGTGGCAGCCTTTGCTGAGATATTTCGGGTTTCCTTCCTTTCTACGTATTTAGAAGATGGGCTGTAGTGGCTTGGATGTACCTTTGCTCCGGATTTTCAGTATTCGAGGAGAAATTACTCCTCGAACATGTTTTCTTTTCCCCAGCGTGTCTGAATACGGATTGCTTGAGTCACGTTGGCTCTTCGGATGGGCTGGTGTCCTCGGACGGGCCCAGGGCCCAGCCTGTTATTTTGGGCCAGTCCCCACAAGGGTAATTCCAAAAATTGTGTTGAGGTAGTGACCAATAGATCCAAATTAGTGCACTGGAGAACTGTTAATTTTGTTGTTGAAGTTAGATTGCTACATGCAAGATTTGACCAGCTTAAGTTTGTCAAATTAAGCTGCACATGTCTAGGGATGGCAATTTTTGCCCGACCCACGGGTACCCGGCCCGTTCGACCTTAATAGGTCAGGTTTTACCCGGTCCGATTAGGAATAGGGTCGGGTATGGGTTTTTTTTTAAAAACCCGAAGCGGGTCCGGGTTTTATTAAAAAAATCCGAGACCCAACCCGAAACTCGGCCCAAATAAAAACTCGATACTGTATATTACAAAAATACCCCTCCTATATATATACCCCTATAATCTAACCCTAAATCTAATCTCTCATTTCTTCTGTTCTTCAGCACCAACTCAAAGTTAGAACCCACGCCTCCCTCCCTCCCTCAATCCTCACCCTCACTCCGACAGTGCGAGATCAGCCAACTCTCTCACCGCCGGTCCAACTCTAGCCGCCGTCCCAAGCCTTCGCCGCCGTCCCAAGCTCTCTGTTAGTGTCACCGGTCCCAAGCGCTCTAATATATCTCAACTCTGTTTCATCCTCACCGTCGCCGATCTCACACTGTCGCGCAGTCCTCTGCCCCTCTCATCTCATCTTCCTCGCCCATGGCCACAAGCGTGACACGGCCTCACTCCACCTCGGTCTCCATTTTTTTTTTTTCTGGGTTCAGTTCGCCTCAATCGTGTGAGTTTGTGTTTGTGTTTGTGTTTGTGTTTGTGTTTGTGTTTATGATTTCTGAAAGGGAAAAATGAAAATCATCGTTCTCCATTTTTTTTTTCTGGGTTCAGTTTGCCTCAATCGTGTGAGTTTGTGTTTGTGTTTGTGTTTATGATTTCTGAAAGGGAAAAATGAAAATCATAGATCTGAAATTTGTGTTTGGTTTGTAATTTTGAAAGTGAAAATCATAGATCTGATTAGGCCAAAGAGGATTCCTTTAAAAATAAGTTTAAAACTATATTCTATAAATTTTATTATTTACTCATCTCCATAATTTATATTTTGTGTACTAAAAAGAAAAAAATGCGCAGAGAAATGGGCAATGGCCATTCAAAAAAATTTTTTTTTTTTGGTTGGGCTGCGGATTGGGCCCAAATCTAGCAGGGTTTAACGGGGCCCGGCGGAGGCGGGTCCGGGCCCCGGGAAAAAAACCCGGTTAGTAAACGGGCCGGGTTCGGGCTTCGGGCTAAGACCCGTGGGTCGGGTCCGGATATGAAAAAACTCGGCCCGAACCCGACCCGTTGCCATTCCTACACATGTCTTAGCGAGATGGACTTTGTCAAACTCTTTTCCAAGTTATTTTGGAGAAGGGGATTGGTCCCTTAGGAAGAATTGTCTTGGCATGACTAATTCTATTGTATATTTCTTTCGTGGTCCCTATTTAATATTTTGCTTCGATTCATTTACTAGTTTCTCGAAGATGTTTTCACTTGACTAATGTAAGGTTGAATTTAATCAACCATTTTGTTGGCTTTATTCTGTGCCAAATTTGCTTGTATTTCAGCATTTAGTAACCCTGTATTTAGGTGGGTTTGTTGTAAGGGTAGTGAGTGAGATAGAGTGATTGAATGCTCAAGAGTGTGCAAGAAAACAGAGTCTCGCGGCTGGATCTCGTGGGTGACTCGCGGCTGCAAGCCGCCAGATGCAGCACACGTGCCAAGCATGCCAGAAGGTGAATAGTCATGCTAGCTGGAGCACTACAGGACAAAATAGGACAACTGGCCATACGGTTATCTCGCGACTGGATCTCGCGACTCAGTCAAGTCGCGAGGCCAAGCCACGAGCCAGCCCTGTTTTGAAAAACCTGATGTTTCACATTCCTCTCTCACCCTAGTATATATACCCCTTATACCCACAAAAGAAAGAGAGCTTCCAGAGAGAATTTTGAGAGAAAAACCCTAGAGTAAAACAAGATTGATTCATCTACAATCTTTACATAAGAGTCTCTTCAAATTCCTCAACTCTCTTCCTCTCCATTGTCAAACCCTTGAGAGGCATTTTACCAAAACCTTGTTCTCACCATATTCATTACTGTGAGAGGGCTATTTGGTGTTCTGGGAAGCAGTTAGGAAGGAACCAATCTACATTGGTTGTACTATGGTCAAGTAGCGGAATCCGGGAAACTAGAAAAGAAAAAGGTTCGGCGCAACCTCGTTGGAGCAAGAAGCTTGGAGGGCTTAGGTGCACTAGGTAAATTAGGCTTGGAGGGTCTATTGCTGTCCATGTATCCCAACTACATTTTCTAGTAGATTGTTTACCGCTTGGAAGGCGGCGGAGAGGTTTTATGCTGAGGGCTTTGGTTTCCTCTTCGATAACACATCGCATGTTGTCCTTGTGTTTGCATCTTCCTTTCCTTTTATCTTTGCCTTTTATTATCTGCTATGGGTTGTGATTTTAATTTAGCTTAGATAGTTTTTCCAATTCTGTTTTATAGCTTTTGTTCATTTTCCGCACACTAGTTGTTTGATATAAAGCTTGAATTGGTTAATTTATAAATTGGGGGTCTAAACGTTCAAGAGTGTTTTTACACTAATTGAACTTTCAACTAATACTTTCTACATTCGATATAATTGAATTTGAAGGATTATATAAAACGTAAGGTCCGCCAGTTAGATCCGGTGAAGCTTTTACAATGGTTTGGAGTTTGGATTAAGCTTTTAGAATAGTTAATTTGTTGAAGTTGATTAACAACACTATAAAATAAACCAAGGGGTTGAACAATTTTTTAACAGTCCCTGCCCCACCACACCCTAACCTACCTTTGCTCCCACCCTACTTGGGTCACCCATGGTCCAATACCATACCTCCCTATTGTTAACCTTAATCAAGTTGGTTTATTTTGTTGGCTTCCAATGTCTCCTCATAATTTATAATAATCACTCTTTTTACATTAAAAAAATCTCAAATTATTGTTGCAAAACTACATCATTAAGCCTTTCTAGTTTAAAGGGTCATTTTTCATTATAAGATAAAATATGTGAGTTTTGGCCGATAACTCTTCATATATTAAGAATCCATTTGGAATCTGCTTATTTTGCTAAAACTAAAAACTTTTAGTTGAAAGTACGGTAAATAAAGGTAAAAGTTAGCTGAAATAGTACAATGAGGCCCATGAATAGTACCAAAAAGTGCAATGGGACCTTTAAATAGCAGCAAAAATAAACTGAATAGAAAAATAAGTTGGCAAAAATAATCTTTTCCAAACGGACACTAAAGTGGATATCCCTTAATAGTGAAGATGACTTTTACTAAATGCTAACCACTAACTACATAATAGTTGTTTTGAAAGCTCATAAAAGAAACCAAGAGATATTATATATTTTTTTAAGGCAAAAAAAGAAAATCATTTAATTAATAAGAGATTTCTATCAAAAGTCACCATTTAGAATTAGATAGCTCTCCAATTAAATAAAACTTTGGTTAAAAAAAATTGTGCCATATAACTTTTTTTTTAAAGGCAAAAAAGAAGTGCACACAAAAAAAGCATGGGAAGAAGCCAAAGAAACAATTGTAAAAAAAAAAAAAAAAAAAAAAAAAAAAAAAAAAAAACAAGAAAGAGCATGAAGTTCCAATGAATTAGAGAAAGAGAAGAAAAATACCGAGGTTGAAAAAAGAAATGGAAAAGAAAGCATCAACCGTTGGAGAGAAAAGGAAAAATTCAAAAAAAGAACTGTTCATCTAATCCCTTAAGAATTGCTGCAAGGCGGCGAAACTTAAAAGCGTGCAAAGAAAGAAAAGAAGTCCACTGCCTCCAAGAAAAATCTATAGAATCAACCTATTGGGCCGCCCATTCTTGGGTTTGTTTGTACACTTGCTACATGCAGGTCAAATGTTTCTTTTCAAAACTTGATTGAAGCTTGTAACAATGGACTTAGTTTTATATTTTCAATAGTTGGTCCAACAAGACATGTTCTGGTCCTCATACATGCAAGTAGGACCAAGATGATGAACACCAAGCACCTCTAGTTGGGCTTTCCAATTAAGGTGATACTACGCCAGCTAATTGGGCCGAATTATTACAAGACAATTCTTTGATATGGGAACTGTCTATATGTGCCTACAGATTTTATGACTCGTTCCTATGTGCATGAAGTGGCAAGTGAAGTCTAGTATCATTATCAAACATCTGCAAGTTGAAGTTGTTAAGACTTAAGAATAATAATATTCATGCAGTCTAAGGCTCCTCAGTCGTGCATCAAAATTCAAGTTTCGAGACTTGCTCACTCACCATGTTCAAAGATTATGTATGTGAACAAGTCTCGATGGGAAATTTGTAGAAGTGGAAATTTTGCAACCAATCACAAATCGCCATATTCTCCTTTTTTATGATTCTCTCTGACTCTCTCACACCCTCTCTGACCTCACATGGCAAAACATGCCAAGAATTTCAATTTGGAAAAATTCATTTGTCCATTATAGTAGATGCATGATAGTTATGTCAACAAGCTAGATTTTCACTGCACATGAACCATGTTCAAAGAGATATATAATCTGCTACATTAAAACAGTTTAACAGATAATTGTATCCCTGCAAACCGTTTGGTTATTTTTGTGAACAATCTTAGTATGCCACAGCATGACTAAGAGAGAACCCTTTACAATATGCTGGATGAGAAAGGCTAGTCTACCAATTGTGTAGTCTAATTTTTATGGTGATACAACCAAAGCACCCTTCTTATGAGTGACAATGTTAGGTACTTAGGCCTCAAGTGTATTTTTTGATGCAAAACCTCTTAATTGGAGCATCTGGAAGTCAAATAGACATGGAGGTCTTCAATCTAATCTTTCCATAGGTTTGCCATGAATACCTGAAGCTATTGTTAAAATTCCTATTACATGCCAAATAATGCCTTTGCATTGCCACTAAGGATCACTCATCCGAGTGCTACATTTATAAGGTTCTCGATATTCATTACATGTCCTTCATTTTATCTTTTTGGCAATGAAATATTGTAAATGATTAAGAGTCCATAAGGATCCCTTTAATTATTCTTGAATTAAAATTCTTTGAAATGCAAAGGTAATAGCATATGTCTGATATTGGCAAGAGTTTGGGTATGGGTGCTATGGGTTTTGAGGACCTCAAAAGTTTCTTTTAGTTGGAAAATAAAGTTTTACTTCTTGAGCTGCTCAAATTTTCTTTTAGTTGAGCAATTGGTTAAGAAATAAAGGAATATATTAACATAAAAAGTGAGTTGTACGCTCTCTAGTCTATCCTTTAGAAGACTCTCGCCTCTCAAAATTGATAGTCAATAGAAATCCATCTCACATGAAAGCCTAAGTTGTTTAAATAAAAAATACTGAGTGTCAATTCATCGTTGACAAGCAATTTATCTTAGCAACTTGTGACTTCAATTTTTAGTAGTTAGTATCTCTCATGGTAAGTAGTTAACATTATCCACTAAATTTCTCACACGGCCAAACACCAAACAAATTTCAAAAGGTTTCATTTGGCACCACACTCTACGTACTACTCACTCTAATCAAAGGAGACTCAATCATAATTACGTCTCTAGGAAGGGCAACAAATTCAAGTTCTAGTTCACATCATATGAGTATCAAATTAGATAAATTAGATGAGGAAAATGATGGGGAGTGACTAATATTTTACATAAAGTTGATGCGAAAGATGATGGGGTTACAAAGTTTGTGATGACTATAATAATGGTCTATTGCTCAATGAGGTTGATGATCATACACTTTTAGGATTGCGCGGTGTTACTTTTGTTAGGCATAGAAATTACTAGCTAACATTTTTGTGCTTTTTTAGACTTTTCCTTTTAAGTATGTTGTCATATAACCATGTACATGATGTCTTCATTTTGATCATGGTTATTAAATATCATATTTGTGTATATCTTGTAAATTACATGATTACATGATTATTTTATTAATAATTAATATTAACTTTAGCAAACATTTTAAAAAAAAATAATGTGGGGTTCACTTCAATCAGTCACACACCCTAACATTTCATTGTTTTTTATTTATTTATTTTTTTAATGTGGGCTTCACTTTTTATCATATTATAATATTATATGATTAGTTAATCGCTTCAATCAGATTGGATGGCAAGATTGTTGGGCCAAGCATGGAATCATATTGGGTTGTAGGATTGTTGGGCCAAGCATAGACAATGTAGCGAGAGACTAAATATAGATGTGCAGACCTACTGGTCTAAAGCGGAAAGGGACCTATCAACCCAACTAGTAGAATATAGGCAATGTCTACCATTTGTATTTGTAATTATTATTTTGACAAGGGAGTTGTAATTGTTTTTTATTATTTTCTTGGAGTGTGATATCGTGGGTTGTAATTATTTAATAAATAAATTGAGGGGAAAAAAATAATTAGAGGCCCAAGCCTAAAAAACAAATACACAATGCTATCTATCCAGTTTAACAAAGTTGACCCAACCCATTTAATAAATTGTCATTAAAAAAAAAAAGTATTGGCACCCAGCCTACACTTAACTTAAGGTAGCGATTGAAGAAGAGCAAATAGTAAAGTCTACACCCAACCTTAAGGTAGCCATTGAAAAAGAAAAACAAACACACAATGCTATCTATCCAGACCAACACCCAACCCTTTTAATAAATTGTCATTTAAAAAAAAAAAAAAAGTATAGGCTGGGTGCCTATACTTTACCCTAAGGTAGTCATTGAAGAAAAGCAAACAGTAGAGCCTACACCCAATCCTAAGGTAGCCATTGAAGAATAACAGACAATGATCTAAACATGAGGAAAAGAGAGGTACGGTATATATTGTGTTGCAAGATTGTTGCAATAAAATAGGTAGCCATTGAAGATCATTCCAAAAAAATGATAACATTGAAGGTCTTTCCAAAAAAAGCAAACACAGTAAAGTTTCTTTGGTGATTTAAACATAGGGAAAAAAGAGACACCGTAATTTTTGTTGCAATGACCACTAAATCTTTCACCATCAACATTCCTTAAAATTTAAGAGATTTGTAGTATCCAGTAAAAGGATGACAAGATTACAACTTAGAGTTTAGTATGCTTAATTTTCTTACATTTATCTGATTTATACCCTAGTTTTCAATTTTTCTTATTTTTAATAGAGGAAGATAATCTGAATTTGAAAGTTTGGAACTTTAGAAAAGCTTTGAAGAGTGACGGCACTTATAAAGTAGAAGTTCTAAAGGATTCCACAACTTCTGTAGAAGTGGAGGTTGTTGAGAAGATCGCCCCAAGAGAGGTAAAGTTAAGTTTAGCTCTAGACTTTGCTAGGAGGCATTTAGAAGGCCAAATGATTAAGGAGAAAGGATTTGAGGAGATAATTGAGGAGAAAGACGTTGAGGAGAATATCGAAATTCTTGAGTTCAATTCATTGGATGAGACTGGGCGATTTTTTTTAGGTGTGATTGAAGGTAATATAAACTTTAAAGTGTTACAATTTATTATTTTTAAATTGAAATTCCTTTTTTTAAATTGATTTTTTTTTTTTTATTTGCAGATATAAGGCAAGGAATTGAGGATAAAGTTTTAGACGTTGTTGTTGTCCAAATTTGGAGTAAAAAGTTAGCTGCACCAGTTGTGGAGCTAGAGACCCCTATATTCTACGGCCCTATATTCGACCCAAAGAGTATTGGTCTATATGAAGATAAAATATTGTGAGCAGATGATGAATACCCCTTAGAGTGGTTTTTTTTTTTTTTTTTTTTTTTTTTTGGTGTGTATATATATATATATATATATTGTATATTTTTTTTCTTGTTCACATCTTAGGTTTAAATCAATGAAATCGCTGATTATCTTTTGGAAACATCACTCCCCCATACCTGGCACAGATTTGAAGGATTTCATGTTCAACGATGAAGAGACAAGGGTTTAATTGTTTTCATTCATAATGTGTTTTTTTTTTTTATGATTATTTATTCATAAAGACTCATACTTAGACTACTAAATTGACACAACTTTCACTTCAATTTTACTTCACATGAGGATCCAATAAAATAATTCTTGAATAGGCGAATTTGCAAAGTTGTAGCAAATTAATCTTCATATCATGCTTGTTTTGATACATTGAATTTTTTTATGTAGGTATTTAAGAAATTGCTTATTGAGAAGAGGTAAGGTTATGAAACCATTTGTGTTTTTCAATAACATTTTTCATATTTGGCATATTTTATAACTATAAATAGAATTTTAAAATCAATGTATATGTTATTATCATTTAGGAATGAGATGCAAGAAGCAGCTCATAGCTGTACTATAGTTGACGATGAGGATGATTGTGTAAGTATTATGACAGAAGGTTTTATTATTATTATAGTTCAAAATGATGATATTTTTGTTTATTTGATAGCAGGGATATGTTCGCATACTAGGAAAGTACAGCATTAATCGTCACTCTAAGGTGTCTCTTGATGATTACCGCTTGAAAGACCTCCTCATATAATAGAGGTTCCAACTAATAGGGTCAACCAATGTTTTAGAGAAAGATTCATTAAACTTTGATCAAAGCAATTTTTTGCTTTTTGATAAATTATTTCTAATGAATTCTTACTTACTTTAAAAAAAAAAAAAAAAAAGTTAAAAATTTGCAAACCCATGGAAGTGAAGAAAAAAGTGTTTTCAAAATTTCTAAATTATGGAGACAAGTTGTTTGGGAATGATTTTACAAATGATACCTCTGATGAAATTTTTATGAAGATAAGAAGTTAATAGGATCACTATACCAAAATAAGTCTATTACATCAAGTGTTAATATAACAAAATTAGTATAGTAACATTAAACGTAATTATTTAATATAATTATTTAGTAAATAAACTGAGAGGAAAAATAATAATAATAATAACTAGAGGCCCAAGTCTTAAAAAAGAGATTCACAATGCTATCTACCTAGCCTAACATAATTGTCCCAACCCATTTAATAAATTGTCATAAAAAAAAAAAAAAAAAAGTATAGGCACCCAGCCTACACCTAACTCTAAGATAGCAATTGAAGACGATAAACAGTAAAGTCTACACCCAACTCTAAGGTAGTCATTGAGGAAGAAAAACAAATACACAATGCTATCTACCTAGACCAATAGAGTTGACCCAACCCATTTAAGAAATTGTCATTTAAAAAAAAAAAAAGTATAGGCACCCTGCCTATACTTTAGGCTAAGGTGGTCATATTTTATTATCGTGTAGGAAGAACATAAAAGAAGTGTTTGCTATCTATACTATGGTTGATGCTAAGAATGATTGTGTAAGTATTATTATTATAATTCAAAATTATGATATCATTGTTACTCTTTTCTTGATGGCAAGGATATGTTTGCATACTAGGAAAGTACAGCATTAATTGTTAATCATCACTCTAAGGTGACTCTTGATGATTACCGCTTGGAAGACCTCCCCATATAATAGAGCAGTTCCAACTAATGGGGCCAACTAATGTTTTAGAGACAGAGTCATTAAGCTTTGATCAAAGCAATTTACACTTTTTGGTAAATTATTCATAATGAATTCTTACTTACCTTAAAAAAAGTTAAAATTTGCAAACATTCTAAATTTATAACATTTTTTTTTTTTTTTTTTGAGTAGACACAAACCATGGAAGTGAAGAAAAATGTGATTTCAAAATTTCTATATTATTGGGACAAGTTGTTTGGGAATGATGATACAGATGATACCTCTAATGAAATTTTTATGAAGATGAGAAGTGATTAGGATCACTACACCAAAATAAGTCTATTACATCAACTGCTAATACAACAAAATTAGTATAATTACATCTACAAGTTAAAAGTCATTGCAATAATAACTTAAAACTGGTAAATTATTACATCAATAATAAGTAGTTGTAATAACTTATAATTTTCTGTTACAATAGAGGCTTTAATACAAAATTGCATTAGGAAAATTTGTTGCAATAACTTAAATTAAAGAAATCATTGCAATAACTTGATTCAAATTATTCATGCAATCCATTACAATGAAAATTTCAAAATGATAGCTTATTGCAATGAAGACATCTTTGCAATAACCAAATATCAATTATTTTACAATTTATTGTAATGATAAACATGAAACAATTAACTATTATAACAAAGATATCATTGTAATAACTTGACCTGAATTAGTTTGTCAATTATTTACAATCTATTACTATAGAATTTGTGAAGTAATAGATTATTGCAACAAGAGATTCAAAACAATAAATTGTATTGCAACAAAAATTATACATTGCATTAAAGTTATCATTAAAATATCTAAAATTTATTGCAACGAAATTTTTTATTCTACAAACCTATTACTTCAAATTTTATTGCAACACCTTGCATCAACTATTGCAATGTCCCCAATATCATTGCAATGGTTTTTTTCATTGTAATAAACATTTTTTTGCAGGTATGTATGAAAATAAAGTCCTTGAGGATGTTAAGAAATACCTAAATTTAATTGTTCAGATAAGTTCGAACAATTGTTTTTAGGTTTGATTGAAGGTATGTATCAAATTTATATCAATTACAAAATTACAATTTAGATTTTAATTTATTTTTTTTGCAGATATAGGGCAAGGAATAGCTGATGAAGTGTTAGAATCTATTGTTATCCAAATTTGGAGTAAAATGTTAGTAGCACCTGTTGAAGAATTAGAGATCCCTTTAAGCTATGGCCCACACAGAGATGGTCTAGACCAAAAATTGTAAGTCACACTTTGTTATTTGCTTCGTTGGTGTTTTTTTTTTTTTTGTGTATATATATATTTATTTATATTTGTTTCTTTTTCCTTGCTCACATCATAGGTTTCAATCATTGAAAGCACTGAGTCTCTTTTGGAAACGTCACTCGCGCATACCCGGCATGGATTTAGAGAAATTCATGGTCAACGATGAAGAGACAGGGGTATGTTTGTTTTCATTTATAATTTTTTTTAATGATTATGATTTGATGTAGGACAAATTAGGGATTTGTCTACTTTTATTTGTGGTGGATTTAGGGTTAGGAAAGAAGAAGAATTAGAGAAAAATAAGGGCAGGGAGGTGGAATAGATGGAGAATAAGGTTTAGGAAAACAAAGTTCATCAAAAAGAACATGTTTGGTAGATCTTGCCAATAGAAGGGTAAAAGCAAATGTAACCCTTGGTATTAGAAGGATAACCTAAAAGTAGTAGTTCTGAATTGGAGTTTATGTTTGTTGTAAGGCCTTAGCAGAGGATAACAGTTGCAGCCAAAGGTTCTAAGCTGAGAAAGATTAGGTTTGGAAGGAAAAAGGGCCTCTGAAGCGGAGTGAGAATTAAACACTGAGGAGGGCAGTCTGTTAATTAGAAAAATTGCGGTTCTTACTGAATAGGACCAATGAATGAGAGATAAATTGGCCTGCGACAACATTTAGTGTAGACTCTACAATGTGTCTATGTTTCCATCTGGCCTAAGAACCTTTAGTTGAAAATTGAGTTTCAATGAGAGATTTAAAGTGAATAAAAGTAGGTAGAACTTTCAGATTTAGGTTTTAACAAAAATAGTCAAGTGAATCTGCTGTAATCATTGACAAAGAGCAAATAAAAACAAAATTCATGACTTTCACTTAATGACACATGTCCCTATGAGTTAACTTTAGCTTCCATTGAATTACATGTAGCTTTGGTCATTGTATTACTGTATTTGTATTGTCGTTTCGCCCTATGTCTCTATATATCTCTTTACAAAAGACACATACTTAAACTATGAAATGACATGACTTTCACTTCAATTGGACTTCACATGAGGATCCAATAAAATAGTTCTTGAATAGGCGAATTTGCAAAGTTGTAGCAAATTAAGCTTCCATAACTTCATCATCCTTTTTTTGATACATTTCTTTTTTATATGTAGGTATTTAAGAAATTTCTCATTGAGAAGAGGTAAGGTTATGAGACCATTTTATATTTGGTTCATTTTATAATTATAATTATAATTTTAACATTAATATATAATGTATTATCATTTAGGAAGAATATGCAAGAAGGATTTGATGGCTGTACTATGGTTGATACTAAGAATGATTGTGTAAGTATTATGAGTTATGATAGAAGGTATTATTATTATTATTATTATTATTATTATAGTTTAAAATTATGATTCACTGTTATTTTTTTCATACGGTAGGGATATGTTCGCATATTGGGAAAGTACAGCCCTAAGTATCGCTCTAAGGTGGCTCTTAAGCGTTACCACTTAGAAGACCTCCTCACAACAGAGAGGTTCCAAGTAATGGGACCGACCAATGTCTTAGAAATAGATTCATTCAAATTTGATTTTTTGGTAAATTATTTTTAATAAATTCTTACTTACCTTAAAAAAAATGTTTAAATTTCTAACTTCTTTTTTTTTTGGTGCAGACACAAGCCATGGAAGTAAAGGAAAAGGTGTTTTCAAAATTTCTAAAATATGGAGTCGAGTTGTTTGGGGATGATGATATAGATGATACTTCTGATGAAATTTTTATCAAGATGAGGAGTGAATGGGATTCATTCAAGCTTGGTCTTGTAAAAAAAAAAAAAAGATAATATAGGAGTACATTTTGGAGGTGCTGTGAGGGAAAGGTTTGTTCTTGTTAGATCTTAGCATTAATTGTTTTTTCTCCTTGATTTTTTTTCTGTGCATGTGCTTGGAATGCATACTGAAGTGATTCTAATGGTTTGGTAGGATCATTTGAGCCTTTTTGGTGGAAGAGCAATATATCGTGTTTTTGAACTCTTTTTGATGTTTTTGGGTTGTATTTTGAGATTTTGTTTTTGGTTAAGTGCCTGTATTTACCAGATCCAAAAAGTTAATTTTTAATTCTACTTGGCGTTTGCAGATACACTATGAGTCTATGACAAACTTAGAAAGGTTTGTAGTAATATTGTTTGAAAACAAGAGAGAACGAGAGCGCAAACATGGACTTGAAGCAAGCATGATCAAACTCTAGCAAGAGTCTCTAGGGACTGCCATGGTTCCTCTTTGCCGAAGGAGGCGAAATCTTTGTGACGAGATTCCCCACATCATGATGCTTTACACATGTAGATCTTGATGTTTTATTTTGCGTCCTTCTCAAGTTCTGAAATATTGCTGCTTGTGTATCTTGCAGCCCTTGTAACTAACTTGGTGTTCTCTTATGTTGTTACTTCAATGCTTTTTGCGAAGTTTACCTTATGCTTATCCAGAACATGCTAATGTACCTTTAATTGTTTTGGTGCAAGTGGCATTTGTGATTTTAATGGTTTTTGTTAAACAATCTATTACTTTATTTTTGATGAGTAAGAAAAATTTTATTGAAAAAGATTACTTAATGCAAGATGAATGAAGTACCATAAAAATATGTACAAGAAAGAAAAGTAGAAAAACAATCTACTACTTGTACATTTTTCTAAAAAATTTGTCCAATTACTGGCCAAAAAAAAAAAAAAAAAAACAAATATTGCATCTCAGAACAAGCATTTTAACTTAAACTAGTTTTGTGATTTCTAATATCCTATGTTTCTTCACTTCTTCTCAAAACCAAATGGATGGTTGTTGTATTACTTATTTTTTGAAAGAAGGAAAAGATAAGATGGTTTTTATTTTTTATTATTATTATTTTTATACATTGTTGAGTAGAGCATTTTTTAGCATGATTTTGCAGAAGAAGAGAAAGCAACCGAGCTGAAAGAGCCATCTGTTGATCTTTTGGCTGAAGCACCTACAATATTAGATCTGCTGATCTTTTTTTTTTTTTTGGTGTGTGTGTAGACACAAGCCATGGAAGTGAAAAAAAAATGTGTTTTCAAAATTTCTAAATTATTGGGACAAGTTGTTTGGGAATGATGATAAGAGACTTTACTGGTTGAAATTTTAATTTATTATGGTTAGTTTCCTACGGTTTCTTTTGTTTATGCAATTAAACCTAATAATCAGTAATCACTGCTAATTTACAAATCTGCTATGTATTAGAACTGTTCCGATTTATAAAATAAAAAATAAACAAACAAGCTTTTGGGCTTGGCTTCTAAACAATAATATATGTGCCCAAACACAAATAAAATTGATGTGGATTGGTATTAAAATTTAGGAACTGGTGGACTTTTTAAATGGTATTTGTAGTGTTTAAAAAAAGTTTAATACTCTTTTTTTTTCATATATATATATATATATATATATATATGGATGTCTATTAGGTGGCCACCTTTAGGATTATAAATAACTTCATAACTCCTATAAAAAAATTTGCCTCATTATAATAATTTTCATTTTATAAAAGTTAATAATCTCCATTCATTATAATTCGAAATTGTTATATTTTATAATAACAAAAATATATAGAGATGTTGATACCGTATTTTTTCCGGTTTTAAATTTCGATAGAAGGTTTAGCATTGAAGTAAAGGATTTCATGGTTTTTAATGGTTAAAACTCATTTTTTGCTGATTTTTATGCGGTTGACTAAATTTGATTGAGCTTAAATTGAAATCTAACCTTGTGATTAGATTAATTTAGATGTTATATTTAAAACCATGAAAAATTGTGTAATTTGATTGGTCATGGGCGAAAATCAGACTTGATTTGAATGAGATATCATTGATTGAAATTACTCGTGTTGCATTATTGTTGAAAAAATATGTAATTTTCTATGTAATACGTTCTAAAATTTCAATATGATTTCTATGAAAAATTAATACTAAATATACTATTTGGGTTTCCTTACTATAGCATGCCATTAAGATTTGAGCATCAAATTGATTAAAGAATTTAACTAATTTTCTTAAACTATATGTCCCGTTTTTATCTAGGTCTATTTATTTTGTCATATTTAGTCCTTTTATTTATTAGGAGCATGTGGTTTAATAAGAGGTCAAGTTAATTTCTTTTAATTAATGAGCATGTCAAGCTTTATTCATAGCTAAGATTCTAGGTTCTAATTCAATGCACAAGAATATTAAGGTGACCTTAAAGGGTGACACATCACATTCTTATCTTCTACCATCCTTATTCACATACCTTAAATTGCTAAACCCTATCCTAAACCCTAAGAGCATCTCAAGCCGTCTCTCCAAAATTTTGTATACTTTGGAGAGTGAACATTTCTTTTTATCTTTTAACTACATACTTTTTCAAATACGCTTTTCAATAGATTCTTTATCTTTTATCTATCTCATTCAAATATTATTTCTTCATTCTTTTTTTTTCTTTTTTTTTATACAAGATAGAATTCTACTCTAGCCTAATCTAAGTGTATATGTGTGTGAAGCTCCCTCCTGGAAACTTGAACCCCGGCCCTTGCCCCCCACACTCCACAAGCACTTATACTTGTGGAGTGACCATCTCACCAAGGGAGTGCGGTGGTTTTTTTTTTTTTTTTTTTTAATCTTTCTTTGTTTGTTTTTTCAATCTTCCTTTATTTATTTCTAATAACTATATTTTTTTAAATACCCAACAGCCATATTTTTAAAATCTCCCAACGATAATATTTTTAAATTTTTTCTAATGATATTTTATTAACAAATCTCGTGAATCACTTGTGGTAACGATATAGTGATTTGTAGGTCATCAAATTTTAACTAAAAATCATTATAAAAAAAATAAACTAAAAATGTTATATTCATAATATTTTTCACAACATATTCATAGTAAATCTTATGTGATAAGTTATTGCTGATTCTAATTTGAATTCATCAGTCATTACTAAAATTATTTTTTTTACTCACCAATAACAACCTATCACTTAAAATTTGTTAGGAAAATATTGTAACAAACTTTCTTTTTAATTTCTTATTCTTTATTTTTTTTTCCCGCTCTCTCTATCTTTATTTCTCTCTTAGACAATAACGGCCATTTGACTCCCAAAACAAAGTCAAAAAAGCAAAAACACCAAAAAAATTCTTCCTTTCATACCCAAAGCCTCACAAAAAGCTCCCACCAAAATTTATTTTAATTAATTAATGGACATGTCAAGATTTATTGTGAATCAATTGTTGATTTACAGCTCTGACGGACCCCTTTTTATTAAAATGCGTGGGCCAATGGATGTTGGGCTTATCTGATCCAAGTGAATTCCGCAGTAGTTTTCAGGCTCTATCTCTCTCCAATTATTAACGTCGTGAGTGAAGCGTGAGAATGCTACAAAAACTGAACAACTTGAATTGGTTGGACAAAGGATCAAACCCAAAACCGAAATAACCAAAGCGTTTTGGAAGGTGAACAGTGAAACACTCTGCAGTATTTGAAGATGGTAAAATATAGAGCCTGATGGGCCTACCTTAATGGGCCTGACGGATCGGAACTGGTGGGCCTGTATAAAGATGATCCCCTGCACTTTGAAGGCCCATTGCTGACAGACGTAGTAAGGGCCCATGATCCGAGGTCCCTATCGCCTAGAAAAGCCTTAAGAGCCAAAAATGGAAATCCTTGCTCACCACGCTCAGAGGAATTTGTATTAGAGTCCCACATGGAAAAGATTTGGAAACCAAGAAGAAAAGTCAACCCTTTGCCACTATAAAAGGCCTGCCACCCTCAGAAATCGAGGTACGCTTTAATTGACCCTCTCTACGCTCTAAGTAAAATAAAATAATTCTAACTTGACCGTCGGAGAGCTTTTGGCCGGCACCACACCGGTGCTCTCTGAAGGACTTCTTTCGATTGCATCTGTCGTGCAGGTTCGTTTCGAGTCGCGAGTACGGTGTGACCCATTGGTGACAATTTTCGACGTCATCAGTTGGCGCCGTCTGTGGGAAAAACGATCGTCATAACACATTATCGCTTCTTAGACAAAAGAGTTACATGGTACTCACACGCTCGATGGCAACCACTAACGACGCTCAAGAAGAGGAAGCCCCTACGACTGCCCTTGAGAGACAGGTCCGGACGCTCGCCGCAGCCGTGGAGCGCCTCACCAAACAAAACCACGACCTAGAAGAGCAGCTAAACCAAAAGAGTGCGGCGGTCAATAACCAAGGAGTGGATCAAGAAGGAACCAGCGCTGAAAGGAGGAATCATGACGGACCACAAGAGAGTAACGCCCCGAGCAAACAAGTGCGACGGGACGCCAGCATCCCTTCAGTGACGGATACAGCTCCACAACCCATCATCGCGGAGATGCAGGCGATGAAGGAACAGATGGAAGTACTGATGAACGCTCTCAAGGGGCGAGTGTCCAATGATCTTGACGACCTTGTCAACCGGACTGACTCGCCATTTACGGCAACCGTCAATTCCTTCCCCCTGCCAAGTAAATTCCGCATGCCAAGTATGGATAGTTATGACGGAATCAAGGACCCTCTCGATCACCTAGAGACCTTCAAGACCCTGATGCACCTTCAGGGAGTGGCAGACGCAATTATGTGCAGGGCGTTCCCTACAACCCTAAAGGGCGCAGCAAGGATTTGGTTCAGCCGGCTAACACCAAACTCCATCGGCACCTTCAAGGAGCTGAGCGCTCAATTCACTACGCACTTCATCGGAGGACATCGGTATAAGAAATCCACGGCTTGTTTAATGAATATCAAGCAGAGAGAGGAGGAGACGTTACGGGCCTACATATCACGCTTCAATAAAGAAGCGCTCTCGATCGACGAAGCCGACGACAAGATACTAGTGGCAGCGTTCACGAACGGACTGAAGGGGGGTAAGTTTTTGTTCTCCCTATACAAAAATGACCCAAAGACCATGTCGGAGGTGCTTTACAGGGCCACCAAGTATATGAACGCTGAAGACGCACTATTAGCCCGAGAAGATAGACCCAAGAAAAGAGACAAACAAGAGGATCCCCGACAGGACCAGGGGCGGAAGAAAGGAAGAATGGGAGATCGAAGGGAGGAGAGACGTCCAAAACCCATGGGCGCAAGGTTCACAAGTTTCACCCCGTTGACCACTCCGATAGACCAAGTCCTAATGCAGATTAAGGACGAAGGATCCCTGACGTTTCCGAGAAAGCTGAAGAGTGATCCCAACAGAAGGTCCAGAGACAAATATTGCCGCTTCCATCGTGACCATGGTCACGACACGGCCGATTGCTACGACTTGAAGCAACAAATCGAAGCCCTTATCCGACAAGGGAAGCTGAAGAAGTTCGTCAGCAAGGAGAGAACGGATCAACCCCCACAAGAACAACACCCCCGTCGAGAAAACGAGCGACCAAGACCCCCATTAGGGGACATAAGGATGATAATTGGAGGAACAGCCGCGGCCGGATCGTCGAAAAAGGCTCGCAAAACATACCTTCGGATGGTACAGAATGTCCAGTTGGCGGGTACAGTGCCAAAGATGGCAAGAAGGGAAGGCCCCATTATCGGGTTCTCGGAAGAGGATGCAAGACGCCTACACCATCCACACGACGATGCCCTCGTCGTCACCTTGCGGGCAGGCGACTACAATATCCACCGAGTGTTGGTCGACAACGGTAGTTCGGCCGACATCTTGTATTATCCGGCGTTCCAACAAATGAGGATTGACAGGGAGTAGCTAATACCGACAAACGCCCCGCTCGTTGGTTTCGGAGGGAGTAGAATATTCCCCTTGGGCGCAGTCACGTTATCGGTGACAATAGGAGATTACCCCCAACAAATCACCAAGGACGTAACATTCTTGGTGGTCGATTGCTCGTCAGCCTACAATGCTATTATTGGACGACCCACGCTCAACTCGTGGAAGGCGGCAACATCAACTTACCACCTGATGATCAAGTTCCCAACGGAGTATGGGGTAGAAGAGCTACGCGGAAGTCAAATTGCCGCACGAGAATGCTACGTAGCTATGATGGAGGTGGAAGACCAGATCCAGGCCTTGAACATAGAAGAACACCGAACGACGGCAGAACCTACAGAGAAGCTAGAGGAGATAACTCTCGACAGTTCCAATCCAGACCGAACCACCAAGATCGGAACGCTTGCCAAACCCGCAATCCGTCAAGAGCTCGTAGCTTTCTTGAGAAGCAATAAGGATGTGTTCGCCTGGAGCCATGACAATATGCCAGGAATCGATCCCTCGGTCATGGTACATAAGTTGAATGTGTTGCCCTCATTTCCACCCGTCCGACAAAAGAAGAGAGTATTCGCCCCGGAACGAGACCAAGCAATAGCGGAAGAGGTCCGCAAACTCCAAGAGGCAAGCTTCATCAGGGAAGTCTACTACCCCGATTGGCTGGCGAATGTGGTAATGGTGAAGAAAACGAGCGGCAAATGGCGGATGTGCGTGGACTTCACCGATCTTAACAAAGCATGCCCCAAAGATAGCTATCCCCTTCCAAGGGTCGACATCCTAGTAGACTCGACGGCTCAACACCAATTGCTAAGCTTCATGGATGCTTTCTCGGGTTATAACCAGATCCGCATGCACGAGGACGATCAGGAGAAGACTTCGTTTGTAACCAGTCAAGGACTCTTCTGTTACAAAGTAATGCCATTCGGCCTGAAGAATGCAGGGGCAACATACCAGAGACTAATGAACAAGATGTTCGCACAGCAAATAGGGAGGAATGTCCAAGTCTATGTCGACAACATGCTGGTGAAGAGCCGGAAGGAGGAAGACCACTTGGAAGATCTCAAGGAAACATTCGGCACGCTTCGATCCTACAACATGAAACTCAATCCGGGAAAGTGCGCATTCGGTGTAACGGCAGGCAAATTCCTAGGATTCATGGTATCTCAAAGGGGGATTGAAGCTAACCCGGACAAAATCCGAGCCATAATGGAGATGGCCCCCCCGAGAAACGTGAAGGAAGTACAGAGCCTTAACGGCAAGGTAGCGGCATTGAATAGATTCGTGTCGAGAGCGACGGACAAGTGTTTACCCTTCTTTCGAACATTGAAAAAGTCATTCGAGTGGACGGACGAGTGTCAGCGAGCCTTCGAGGAGTTAAAAACCTATCTATCTTCACCACCTCTACTGAGCCCCTCGCAACCAGGTGAAGAACTCTTCCTCTATTTGGCTGTCTCCCCGGTGGCCGTCAGCGCGGCCTTAATCAGAGAGGAGGACAGGGCACAGAAGCCCGTGTACTACGCCAGCCGGGCGCTCCGCGGTGCCGAGGAAAGATACCAACCTATGGAGAAACTCGCTTTTGCGTTGGTCACGGCGGCTCGCAAGCTCAAGCCCTACTTTCAAGCCCATACCGTGAACGTAATGACCGACAAGCCCTTGCGAAGGGCACTGAGTAATCCCGAAGCCGCGGGTCGACTGACGCTGTGGGCAATAGAATTGAGTGAGTTTGACATCAAGTACCGTCCACGTGTGGCCATTAAAGGACAAGCTGTAGTCGACTTCATAGCAGAGTTTACGCGTGACGGGGACAATGGGGCAGAAGAACCCCCCCAGTGGAACATCTACACCGACGGATCATCCAATAAGCGAGTTGGAGGAGCCGGCATAGTATTGCTGTCACCTGAAGGAGACAAGATTGAATGTATGGTCCGTCTCGACTTCCCCATTACCAACAATGAAGCAGAATACGAAGCGGTGGCAGCAGGACTCGACCTAGCCAAAGCCGCCGGAGCTGAAAGTGTGGTCGTGCATTGCGACTCTCAAGTCGTGACCAATCAAGTAAACGGAGATTATGAATGCAAAGGGGAAAGGTTGAAGAGATATCTTGATCAAGTAAGGGCGAGAGTCGACGGGCTAAAAGCAATGTTCGTCCAGATCCCCAGGGGAGAAAATGAGCTCGCCGATCGGCTAGCCAAAGCCGCTTCAACAGAACATATGATGACACCGGGTAATGTACTTTCCTTTGTTCAAATCTTTCCACTAATAGACCCCGACAACATGCAGGAGATACGCTCCGAAAGAAACTGGACTACGCAGATAACTTCATACTTAAAGGACGAGATATTGCCAGAAGAGAAGGAGGCAGCGAGAAAGCTAAAAGTCCAAGCGGCAAGGTTCGTCTTGATAAAAGACATTCTTTACAAGAGAGGTTTCTCCCGTCCTTATCTAAGATGTCTCGGGGTTGAAGAGGCAGACTACGTAATGAGGGAAGTACACGAAGGAATATGCGGGAACCATTCCGGATCGCGCTCGTTAGTGCACAAACTGGTACGAGCTGGGTATTACTGGCCAACCATGCAGAAGGATGCCGAGTCCTACGTTAAAAGCTGCGACAAATGCCAAAGGTTCAGCAATTTCATCGGACAACCAACTGAGGAGCTAACCCCTATAACGGCTCCATAGCCGTTCGCTCAGTGGGGACTAGAT